>NC_072734.1:173934775-174234775 GCF_026930045.1 Uloborus diversus
ATCTAGGAATCTTTAACCTTCAAAATTTTCGATTTTCTGGAAAAATATATGTTATGCATAATTTAATTCTGAACAATTTGATACCTTATTTATTACCATACGCCAAAAACTTTTTAAGTTATCGTAAAAATGCGTAAACTTTCCCCATAGAGATTTATGTTAACAGCAGCTGTTTAAGCCTCTTTTTTTCAGGTGCCGGTGTCTTCGGTTTTCTCGTTTTGCGCGCATTATATCTCAGAAAGTTTCTTATACATTTCCGTAAAACTTTTCATGCATGTTTGTCTAGTATATTTTTATGATCTGAACCTAAATTTAACTGAAAATGAAAGTTAATATCCAAAAAAAAGAAAATGCCCAAAATTTTGGAAAGTTTTGATATTAAAATATAAAAATTAAAAAAATAAATAAATAATTAAAAAAAAATAGGTTCAGGTTATAAATATAAACCAGATAAACATACATTAAAAGTTTTACGGAAAACCGCGCGCAAAACGAGAAAACCGAAGAAACCAGCACCTGAGAAAAAGACGCTTAAACAGCTACTGTTAACATAAATCTCTATGGGGAGAGGTTACGCATTTTTACAATAACATGAAACGTTTTTTTTGTATGGTATTAAATAAGGTATCAAATTGTTCAAAATTGAAATATGCATAACATACATTTTTTCAAGAAAGTCGAAAATTTTGAAAGTTAAAGGTCCTTAGACCACTTAAGAGGTATGAGTGGTCTGACTTTCTATTGATATTGAACGTTAAATTAGAGTGGAACGTGGCCCCCTGGAGTCCATGGACAGGGTTGATCGAGGAAATCAAGCAGCAGGGCTCTACATTAGAACACAGTAGGTTTTGTAAAAGTGCTTGCGAAATGTAACTTTATTTATGCATATATACTATTGCTTCTTTATCATGTTCAGTCCACTATCCAAATTCTGATGCTGTTTTTTTAAGACATTTCTCCTGTTTTGATTTTAATTAAATCCAAAGCTGTATTAATGAAAGATCTGCTAAATAAGTTTTGTTCCAATTTATTGCTCTTCAATATGTTATTTTCATCACTTCTTTTGACGCACCGTTAAATTGTTGTTCACTTATGTCCTTATATTCAATGCACATTTTGATATGTCAAATAAATTCTTCTTTTTTTAATTGCATATTTAAGAATTTAAATCATCAGAAACAATTATACGGAAATCTTTACTGCCAATTACATTGTTTTTTTTTTCGAGATCACATAAACAAAGGATCTCCTATTAAAAACATTTTTATAATACATTCTTTTTTCTACAAAACACGATACGAGTTACGAAAATTCTAATCTGTTCATGAATATAATCGCTTTGTGAAAGTCTTTTTCAACGGCATCATCACAATTGATTGTAATAAATAGATCTTTTTTACTTCGTTGTATGATGTAGAGGTTGTATAGTGTTTATGAATCATTTTTCACAAAAAATTCAGTCAAAATTTACAATGTAGTCTCCTCCGAATGAGAGTTAAGCAGGATTAGATTCGAACTCGTTTATAACGAGTGCGAAAGGACCGCGATACTTGCTCGTTATAACCGAGTGTTCGTTAAAAACGGGTTCAGGGAAAAAATCATAAAAAAATATTAATGCCTGCTTTGTTATTTTTACATTTTTGTACAGTACCAAAGAAGTTGGCAGTTAGAATTGAACTGTCTTATTATTTCTTTCTTGTTATTGTTTTCGAGGAAGGTGGGATGCGAAAAACATCGTCATTTGCTTTCGTGACTTCAAAATAGTTTGAAGTTTTTCTGCACTTTAGAAGGGAAGTATTTAGACTGCTATTTAGCTTCAAATTCCTCATATTTGTCGTTATGGGGGTCGCTTTCTTTCTTTTTCTTGTATTTTCTCTCTCTCTTTCTTTTGACTTTTAGCTACAATGTCCTCTAAAGTATATCTCGGCAGTGATGCCATTCTTTTCAACAAATATATAAGTTTTAAATGTTCCTCTACTTCACGAATTAAAAACAAAAGTGCCACGTCATCACTTGTTCTCTTAATTTATGTCTTAACTTTCGGATAAATTCAAATTGTTAATGGAATTTTTCCAAAAATATGATTTTTTTTTTTGAGGAGGAGGATTATATTATATTCATTTTTTAGGAAATCAACAGACCTTATATGAATTACAAAAATATTGCTCCCTTAAATCAGAGTTTGCTCTTTAAAAACGAGTTTTGTTCCCATAGGCTTATCATTGCACCAACCAAATCTTTTTGATTTCCTCGCCAAATCCGAGTTCTCGTTAAAACAGAGTTCGCTATAAACAAGTTCGACTGAATTATTATTATTAGTATTATTATTATTTGAAGCCTCCACACCTTGCATGTAAGCGTGTAGCAGCAAAAGTAGGTATCTCCTATTGTTTCGCAGATATTGCAATACTTTGCTTGGCCAACAATCTGAGATAGTCGGAGTTTCAAAATTTTTTCCTAAATGGTTCGAGCAAAACAGGAAAGTTATTCAACTCATACCTTTTTATGGTCACAGATTTACGAATTTGTTCTGAAAAATGAGTGAAAACTTAAGATAGGATCCCAGTGTTTAGCTGTTTTAGTTTATTAACTAATTAACTTTGTAAGTTACACGCTTAGCTAAAAAAAAAAAAAAAAAGGCTTAAGATGAATGTACACAAGAAATAAAGATAAGGTTTGTTTTAAAGGTACATTTTTTTGTTTAATTTTTTAAAGCGTAAAGATGATCATATAACCAAATGTTCCGCGATTTTTCTCTAAAACAAACAAGAAACTGTTTGTTTTTGCTTAGCATTGTGCAAGACTCAAATTTCTTCTTTTAAAATAGAAATAATTACTTAGTTCAATTATTCTATTGTAACCCTTCAAACGTTTTTCATGCACTAATTAGATATCATGTACTAATGAAACATAAAAAATATGTCCATTGAAAAAGAACTTTTAAGCATATTTGATCAGATCTTGTAATGAAGCAAAAGAATTCGATACAAGATTAATCTAAAGAGAAAACAAATCGGAGAAAAAAAACTTGTTTAACAAGCTAGTCTATAATTGGCAAATACGCTATTGGGAACATCCAATCATTAACAAGTTCTAAATGCTAACAAGGTTATTTGACAAGCAGTTAGCACTGGAAACTTCAGAAAATTAGAACAATATTGGACCTTCTTCGGAGTTACTTTACTAATTCACTGCGAAGTAATACCACCCAAGAAAATAACATTGGAGACTTGTTTTTAGAGTTGACGGAATTAAAAGATAATTGGAAAAAATCCGGCGCGAGCGAAAAAATATAAATCTCAACGTGTAGGAAATGGCCAGAAACTACAGTATAAATGAAGTGCTATTAGAATGCTTTAGACATAATGAAGAACAATGTAGAAAATTGGAATGAAGCAGGGGAATGTGAAGTAAAATGAAATAGCGGGGGAAAGTGAAATAGTGGAATATTTACTCCGCTTTTAGTGAATTACTCCGCTTAGTAAAAATATCACTTACTTAGTGATATTTTTACTATATAGTAACATATGTAGTCTATTCCAGTCAAGAAACAGCTACCTCAAAATCAAAGCATATGATAATATATGCAATTTTGAAAAATGGAGATTCAAATTGTAATATTTTGTTGTAAGTCAAAAAATATTTTAATATTGTTAAATGATAAATTTCTTATTATTAACATCTTAAATATTAATTGGGGCCCTCTAATATTCGGTGCAGTATTTATTTGGTTAATATTTAGCTCAATAATATATAATTAATATTTTTGAATTTAGTCAAGTGCATACGGCAGTGAAATAACTCATTTCGTTAACTCATTCAATCATTTACTAAATCACTTATGCGTTCATTTATTTACTAATTTATTTGCATTCCTTCATTTAATAATTCAGTTATTAATTTATTCTTTCACTTCTTTTCTTATTCATTTCTGATTTTATTCACTCAAATATTTTTCCTCATGCATTAATTATTAAATTATATAATTTATTAGTTTATTGTTCCATTATGTTTTCATTTAGCAAATTATACTTTTATTTGTTCATTATTTTGTTTAAAAGTATTTTTCACAATAGAATAGAAAATATTTCATTTTTTCACTTTGCGCCATGAAAAATTAAATGACCCCCTTCCTTTTTTTTCTTCTTTTTTTAAAAGCACCATTTTATTGCAAAAAATTAAAAAAAAAAATATATATCTCAATGCAAGTTTTATAGTAAAATGTCCTTTCTTTATGAACTGTAATTTTTTTCACAAATCCACAATTTGTACATTTTGAAAAAGTTCAGTCATCTTAACCATTTCACTTTGCCCCACAATCCCCTATTTTGAAAAAAAGAGATAATAATTTACAAAAATATATTAAAAATTTTCAGATTCACTGTTTGATCCGATACTTTCAATATATTTTTTGAACGTTACTCACTGTCATACATTCTTATTCACTTTAGAACAAAACAGAATTAGAAGAAAGATTTGCAACTTACATAATCTACACAAATGCAATCAAAACAAACTCACTCAATTTCTGTTGTCAAACAACTGGCAATAAAACTTAGCATTGAGCTAGTTTTTCTTCTGGCTAGCTAATCTCTCCTGATTCGATAAAGACATGTGATGAATTCCAGCGGTAAACGGAAGGACGATTTTACAAAAAAAAAAAAAAAAAGATGGATTTCTGTCTGTGAACTTATTAAATTACATATTTTTCAAAAACTGATGCAGACTTTTATACAGATACTAGTAACTTGCTAAAAACGCCAAAGCCAATAATGTTTTGTTAATAATTTTTTTTTAAATCAAATACAAAAAACGGTAACGGAAGGACAGTTTTGGGACACGATTTTCACACTATCATGTTCGCTCAGAAAGTTCAGCCAAACTATAAAAGGGAAAATTCTATAAAAATTAGGGCACATACAGGAGTGTTTAATCATTACAGTTTCAGCTGTAGTTTTGAAAAATAATCCTTTTAAGCATGAAAATTATGTACTTGTTTAGGGTAACGGAAGGACAGTAACGGAAGTACATGAGGTCCAAAACAATTACATTTGGTAAATTTCAACTTACAAACATTTATTCAGCTAATACAGCAGTCTGGAACCTCGATATCAAATGCCTGAGCCATCTGTTACATTTCTGAATTCTTAAGATACTCAATAATTTTATCAATATCCATAGACCATTTATCTTCTTTCTCAGGGAACACAAAGATCATTCCTACAGTATTATGTATTCTCAAATAAGAAATTTCTATGCCTTCATCTTTTGTATGAAGTACCTGTGCAATTTCTTCCTTTGTTAATTTCTTTCCCTTCCATTCAACTAACAAAATTTGTCCAAACGTTGATGAATCCTTTGGAATATTTTCATGATTTTGTGTTTTTGATTCAGCTGTATCTTAATTTTTAACGTTATTTATAACTGCCAGTGTGCTGACTCTAAAGTGAAATTTCCTTCGGTTTGTTAAAGTACTCACTATATTTAATAACATAACTTTTTACAGGGTGCAAATAGTGCATATTTTGAGTGCCAGGATGAGAATGGATATTACTCCATCTTTTTGAAAGTTGATGTTTGAATTTACTGATCGCTTTTCAATACGTTTAAAGGTTAAACAAATGCCCTCAGTAATCCTTGTCTTGTGGCAACAAATCTGAAAGTTG
The DNA here is from genome assembly GCF_026930045.1 of Uloborus diversus. Taxonomy (NCBI): domain Eukaryota; kingdom Metazoa; phylum Arthropoda; class Arachnida; order Araneae; family Uloboridae; genus Uloborus; species Uloborus diversus. Next base: position 173,940,442 of record NC_072734.1, read on the forward strand.
TTTCAATATTATATTGTTCCAGTATAATATCAACTTTGAAAGCAACTTTTTCTGCTGAAATTAGCTTTTCATATCACAAACATCTCATACCAAAATGATTTTCACATGCTTAGGAATTTTTAAGTGGTGTAGTTTTCGTGATTTTTGTCACATACAATGGAAGAAATAAAATCACTAAACATCTTTAAAAATAAATAAATAAAAGTGTTTTTTAAATAAAAGAACACATAATTTTTGTACAAATATTAGTACTTATATAAGTTTTAAATATGACTACTAACTTTAAACAACAATTTGTTTTCTACTAACATTCTAAAATTTTACCCTGTATCAGCTTATAGATAAATGTCCTTCCGTTCCCATATTTTTTTGTCCTTCCGTTAACATTAAAAACCATTTAAATTAAGTGTCTATTCAAAATATAACCATGCCTCATTGATAAGGGACTTAATTCTGCTTTGCATAAAAAAAAAAACATTAGTTTCTATACCCAATTGATTTTTGGTGAAATGAGATGTAGTACTTTGGAAACGGAAGGACATCAAAGTGTCACCTCAGTAATGGACCTATTTCATGGTTGAAGAAAAAAGAACTTTTAAACTACTTACCAAAAAATGTAACTAGACATTCAAAATTTAAAAGTTAACCTAAATATTATACTCTAATAACAAGTTGATTGAAATTACAGTACGTAACAAAAAAGAGATTTTTCGCTGTGTAAACACACAAAGAGAAAACTTGATTTTTCCCTTGATTTTCTGAAAGTCATCAAACTATATGGAAAAAACAGGTTAATATTCAAGAAATTCATTTGTTTCTGAAGAGTATATGGCAAGTGACAGAATATTAAATTTAAAAATTCAAGTGTCATGTCTGCTTTTTCCTGGAATTCACACATAGTCACAACCCGTACTTCATAAATTTTATCCGTTTAGGATATTATTACAAAGTTAAGATTCCAAGCACGAAAATTCCCGCGAGATTTGAAGCATCACGTCCTTGTCCTAGCACCTCAGTTTCACACAATCCAATTAAATGTTCTCCCTTTAGCTTGCGTAATAATTAGCCCCCCCCCCTGTAGGGAGAGTTAGAAACAATTCCTTCCCTTTTCAGGGAATAGCGCATGCGCAGTGATGAAATTCCATGCACACTTGATAATTCTGTTGTCTAGAATTATCTACTGTGTTTGCAGGCGTTAATTGATTCAACAAGGAAAATCCAAAATTAAATTCTTGTAATTATTATCGTTTATCACATTGCATTAGAAATAAGTTACAACCACAAAAAGAGTGCTTTAGGAAATACAATATTGTTATTTTTGGAATTGGCAATGATTAAAAAAACTTCAAAGATACAAGAAGTAAGGAATGGGGATGTTTCCTTCAGTCAAAAGAACTGATTTTAGTTACTGAAATTGGTAGAATAAGCAAAAAATAAATAAATAACTAAAATAAATTTTTTTTCACCGCGAGCAATTTATAAGCGGAACCAGAATCGCTAGTTGAATAATCATTTAGAGAAGTTTGACAGCGTCCTGAAGCTTTATTCTGGTAACCCTAGCGGTTTGCTCACTTGTGACGTCAGCAGCAAAAATGAAAGCAACGGCTGAATGTCGTTTTAGATTAGTATTTTTTAAGAGGAAATAAGTCAAAATTGAGGGAAAAAAAGAAAATTACCCCATGTTTTTCACCATGCTCTTACGTACATATAAAAAAAGTGTGTTTGAAAAATAGAAAACAACCCAATTGAATAAAAAAACGTATATTAAAAGTGAAATCAAAATGAAAACGTTATTACCCCCATGTATTGTTTATTGTTCACTGTAAAAATACATGTTTCTTTTACAGAAACCGTTGCTGTATTTGCTTTACACGACCTGAAGGTACTTTCCGTTCTCGAAAGCGAAGACTACCACTCAGGACAGATTCCATTTCAAGAAGAGGCGCTAGACTGAGGATGGGCATTTACCGCTCGTACTTGCTGTCTTTGAACGCGTTATTTTGCACCTTTTTTACTTCCGGGTTTCCCTCCCTATTTTGATAAAATCACAGCAGACCTGACGCATGCGCAAATTGGCGCTAAGTCTCGGCTTAGGAAAACGAACAGTAATAGCTCTTGAAAAGACATTTTCTGTTTTTGACTTACTCCCAGAAGCATGAAGAGTTATTTTCAAAATATTAATGTGGAAGGTATGAACACCCTGAAGAAAAAATCTGAATCTTGCTTGCTTATCAATTTTTTTGGAAGAAAAGGGTTTCCTAAAGAAGAATTCCCAAAAAATTAGTAGAACATAGTAGAGCTGCTCTTTTAATTGAAAGCAAATTTAATAATAAGCCATAAACTCAGCAATTGCTTATACTGTAGAACTCGAACTAAATTTGGCCCTGCATAAATTTTTTATAAGCGTAAAAGCATATACAAGTTTCAATTTGACGTTTATGTCTTAAAATTATCTATAAATGATTCAAAATTATTAAGCTGTTTCAAGTCGTGAATTTTTACTTCATTTATTAAGAAAAAAGTAATCTTCAGAAAGATGTAAATTATTCAAACAGAAATACCGTGAACAAAAAAATTAAAAAATAAATAAAAAATAAATTTAAAAAAATTAAAAAAAATAAACAACACTCACGTGAGTTAGTTTTACTTCTTAAGTTCACACTTTGTTTAAAATTAAAGGTTTCATGAATTAACGTTAGTTAAATCGAGTGTGACATTTTCAACATGAAACACATGTTGAGCATACAAGGTACGACTTCACTAGAGTTTGTGAACAATGAAAAATAAACAAATTTAATTTTTCATTAAATCGTCTGATTTGACATTATGTTTTGAAAACCCATTAACTGGCATAAAATTGCTGCTCCGATAGATAAAAAATTCTTTCTGTTAAATAAGCTTCCAGGATTGTATTTGTCATTATCTTACAAACAACACCAACTACCAAAGCCTTAATACAGCTTGAAATTTTTTCTCCTCTAAAGTTAGAAAAATGCTTTGGAAGACGGACAAACGCAGGGACCATATAAAAAAGAAAGAACGGAAAGAGTAGGCTCGTGTAGATTTTCTAGATGAATACAAAAGATAAAAGCTATTCTATAGTTATAATTTAGGACTCGTCACGAGCACCCAACCAGTAATGGGTATAGGTTTGTCTTGAATTGTGTGTATCAAGTTTGTAGTTGATATTCCAGGCAAACAAGCAGTGCACTGCAATATTGTTGAGAATATTAAATGACTAGCGGTACCCGCACAGTTTTGCCCGTAGTTGAAAATTAAAAGGTCATTTGGTTCGCCTGTATATTTACAAATAATGGATGACGAATTTCTGGTCAATTTGCTATGTTCATTTGCTTGCCCATGTTACGGTTCCACGTTACAATAATTTGGTAATTTACTCGTCCACGTTATGATAATTTGCTCGGTTGCTAAATTTTCTTAAAACTGGAAAGAAAGAGAACAAAATCGAATTTTCAAATAATCGCTTCGAGGAGCACACCCCCATGCTGTAAACTAATTCTGTGCCAGATTTCATGAAAATCGGCCGAACGGTCTAGGCGCTATGTGCGTCACAGAGATCTTGACAGACAGACAGAGATCCAGACATAGAAGCTTTCAGCTTTATTATTATTAAAGATTATAATGTTATGGATCGAAAACACATTTATTAATGTAGAAGAAACTGTAACATCACAAACAATGACACTATATGAAAAGCTTAAGAACCAAAGAACCAAAGCAGAGTAAGCAGATAATATTTATAGTTAGTTCAGGATTAGCAAATTTACCAATTAAGATGCATGTAATGTAAACCAATCAATGAAAGATAAATAAACAAAATATAGAAATAAGAAATGGATTAAATCAAGAAAACTTAGGACCTGTGAGAGAGCTTCAACTAAACTTTGACCAATAGCAAAACGATATTGGACTATGTTTGCTTCAATTGCAATGCGATTATAGATACTTCAACAAATATACCAGACAGCCCAGTTATCACATCCAGAGATTGCAGCTTCGTTCCTATTAGAACTCAGCAGTCTGGAATGGTGAATAACCCAGTTTCATTGGTAAGCAGTCATTTTTAATTTTTTTTCTATCATATAGGTCATTATTTAAGATACTGAGAGCTTTTCAAGCTGATGTATCCATAATAAAGTATTTTAGTAATGAACACGTAGGAGTATGATTGATTTATTGGCCCTTTATAATCTAAATTATTATTTAAAATTCTTGATAAAACATAAGCTAAATTAAGCTGGTAATGAATAAAAAATGTCGCAGTAGAATAATTAATGTGTATTAAAAGTATTTCCTTAAATGTACTTTTTTAAGTGTCTTGTCACAATGCATTATAAAGCAAGGAATATTTTGATTTCAAAATTCATCAATTCAATTTCACGTAATAGGATTACATTTTAAAGCCCGTGATGAGACTAAAATCATGTCAAATAACATGTATTTTAATGCATATCCCAGAAGAAAATTTTATTTTTTTTTCTAGCAAAAGTCGTCTTGAAATATACAAAGAGTAATTTTTAACGTTTACGTCATGACTTTGTAAATTACAAAACGTATCCTTTTTGAAAATTCATTTGAAGATTTTGCAACTAGAAAGCAGTGATGATTAAAAAAAGGTTAAATTTTGGAATAAGTTGCTGATATTTATCAGAAAATTCTCATGGTTTTCGCAATGAAACTGCTTTATAAAATATCTTATTTGATTTCATGATGGGGTTGTTTCCTTCAGTCAAAAGTACTACTTTTACTTACTGAAATGAAGAGAATAAGCAATATATATATATATATATATATATATATATATATATATATATATCATGGAACCTGAGAAAACTTTTATTTTCCCAACAGTTATTTTTTATTCAATTTTTTTAATCTCCGATTTAGGAAATAAGGCGTGGTCTTTATGACGTTCTTTCTCAGGTTCCATGAATAAGCAAAAAAAAAAAAATCATGGAACCTGAGAAAACTTTTATTTTCCCAACAGTTATTTTTTATTCAATTTTTTTTAATGTCCGATTTAGGAAATAAGGCGTGGTCTTTATGACGTCACAAGTGATGAACCTTAGCGCGCGCTACTCCATTTGCGACCTAAATGTTTACGCTTTGCTGTCAACTGCCGTGCTAAAATATGATAATTTGCGTTTTGCGCTAATGGTATTAGTGAATGGTATTTCATTACTTATGATGTCACGTGCAGAAGCTTACAAAATGAATTTACATCTGCGAATCGATTAAAATAAATGTTAAAAAATATTAAACTACATTAAATTATTAAAAAAGTGGTTAATTCCTATGCTTTTAAAGACATAGTATTTTCCGATTCGAGAACGCTTTAGAAAAAAAATGCTTTTAATATGTCAGAAACAACCCAATTAAAGTAAGAGCCCCCAAGTAATCAAAACCCCACAAATATGACGAAAAAAAAAAGCTTAAAACAAAAATAAAATAACCAGTAACATTCAAACTAACTTACACGGGGAAACTAATTGTAAAATTTAGTGCTCCGATAATTTATCCGCTGCCCACATAATTTCAGAATTAGTTGAGTTAAACAGATTCCGGACTTTCAATTAAGTTTCCAATTTCACACGTTTGATAGAATTTCGGGAGGGAAATTCGCTACTATCACGTATTCAGGAAGGGACGATGTACATAATTTGAGTCTATTAAATTGCTTACATTAACATTTGCTCCGTATCCATAGCCATTATAAATGGTGATAGTCTTCATAATGTAACACAAGTCGCCGACTGTTTTTTTTTCTTCTTAAATTGGATTTACAGCACCAATTTCCGAGTCCTACATTTTCTATGGGAATATTTTCCTTTTTACGATTAATTTAAACTTTAGAAGATATATATATATATATATATATATATATATATATATATATATATATATATATATATATATATATATATTATATATATAAATCTCGTGTCACGATGTTTGTTCGGGGTAAACTCCGAAACTACTGAACCGATTTTCATCAAATTTCATACCTATCTGTAATTTGGTCCAACTTAAAAGATAGGATGGTTTTTATAATTTTTAATTGCAAATAAAATGTATATTACACATTCATAGTGTGTATTAATTGTTTAGTTCTATATATTCTAAATAGATGGCGCTGTAAGTTAATTCTCTCTCAAAAGTATTTATTCTTAAGTTAATTAAAATTTACAAATAATAATATTTTATGAATATAGTTGGCAATTGTATCGCCGTAGAAACGATGAGAATAGTGGCTACACTTTTCAATGTAAATGTCAAATTCTACAAATCAAGTTAAATTGATAAGCGGCGGGTAGTTCCATACTCACCACTGGGTCATTCCAGGCGAAATGAGCAAATCAGCTGTGACTGACATGTCACAGATTTCAATGAAAATTTTTATTTAGGTAAACCATGCATATCTATGAGGGAATGCAAAGCATGGAAGTTTAAAAACTGTTTGTTGCTTTGTTATTGAAAGTAGGAAGTTGATGCTTACGCTAAGCCTAAATTTTCAGAGTTCATTGCTGCCAGTTTGTTACTCAATAACTCCATAAGATATAAACGTACACTTGAAAAATAAATATTTCCGCATTCTATAAACAAATCTCTATTTGGAAAGAGCAAAGTAAAATTTATTCGGATCTTTTTTTGAATCTGAGATATTAACAAATATTGAAATTTTGCAATTTACTTCAGATTTCAAATCACTCTTCTAGCTCTTCAAATGAAACTATAACAGTAAAAATGATTCAGATTGAAAAACTATCTATTACTAACTACCTGCTCTAATTTAGTAATTGTTTATGAATTTCTTGATGACGAAATCGTACTTTAAAAAATCGAAAATTTCCGAAAATTTCATTTTTTCCTCTATTTTAGATGTTTTTTTGAAGATGAGGGAATGATCTAAATTTACTCAAGTTTTTTTTACGTAACATATTGAAGTGTCTTTTAGATGCTACTAAATTTTAATCATTGGTATCAGCGTATTTTTGTTACTATTGTAACTTGAAATAAGGCAAAATTTCATTAGTTAGTTCTTTTTATTGTAAGTTTAGCAAAACTAACCATTTTTTTTTCGTGTTTCATTTTCTCAAAAGCATGTTTATGAAGTAACTTGCTAAAATGTACATTTTTTAAAAATCGAAATGAATGTTAGATATAGTTGCTTTTGAATCATTGAGTCGTTTATCTAGTTTTTTGAATTCTCGTAATTTCACATAAGGGTCAATCCATACAGGTTTCATACAGTATAAACTACTCATTCATGTTCAAATATTTCTAAGTTATAAAATAAAAATAATTATTTTGAAAATTACAATATGTTTTTATAGTATAATGTATTATATAGGGCACAATATACGTAATTTCAGAAGGTGAAATGAAAATTTCACTTTTTATTTCTGTTTTAGTTTGTGAAATGACTAGCAAAATTGCTGAATTTCAAAGACCTGTATCTTTTTTACAAACCAAATACAAAAAAAAAGTATAACATGTATAGTACTTGAATGGAATATTCAATTGGCCAAGAAATTTTATTTTTAATTCCATCCCTTTTTGGTTTACAGAAGTCTAAAAATGTCATTTTTCCGATTTTTGAGAAGCTGTAATCTATAAAGGGTGCACAAACACACAGCAACAGTTACATATTCTTTTTAGCATGGTTCCAGTGTTTAATTTTTGCCGTATTTCATTTTGTGTTAAGGTATTTCTTTTATGATACTTAGCACTTATTTGGGTATTAATTTCATCAAAGCTAATGCATTCCTTAAAGATTGAGATTAAAACATAAAATGCTTCATTATGAGAAAATTGAAATATTTTCAGTTTTTGAAACTCGGTTAAAAGTTAACTGTAATAACTTTGAAAGTTTTACTGACATCAGATTAATTACCGTACTCCATAGATTGCAACAACGTATAACTTTTATGTTTTCATTAAATAGTTAGTAAAATACAAGCCTTCAAAAATGCAACATTTAGCATTTATGAGAATGCTGTTCAATTTGACCAATTTTCAATCGCATGTAACTATTTAACTAAAAAATTTTAAGCAAAAATATTTTAGATATTTTTATGTAGGCATAAAAGGAACCTGTATACCAAATTTCATAAAAATTTGTTACCATGCCGCCACCACTTTTTTGCGAATTTTGCTCTGTTCGTATGGAATGACCCCACTGCTTTTAAAAACGTATGAGGCTCATATTAATGTCGAGTTTTGCAGTTCCAAGAAATCCATGTAATACTTTTGCCGATACGTATTGAAGGCCCTTTTTAGGTCGCATTTGATGTAAGAAATATGGGCAACAATGACGAAATAACACGATGAGAGATGAGTAAGTTATATGAGCAGCAACGATGCTATCTGGCGTAATTTAGTTTCTCCATATACGAAAGATACCCTTCCGTCCAGCATATTGCAGTACGAAACGAAGTCTCGAAAATGACCAAAGAGTATATTTTTCCGAAGATATTTTCTGCGAAGAGCATTCAACCACCAAAAACACTTTTTTTTTACATTGTGTCAAAAAACTTATGTGTTCGGCCAGACTCTCAGAAATAAAACTATTTACCACTGTTCCACGCTATTTTACATGAACTGTAAAAAAATACGAAATGTCACTGATTATTTCCGTGGAACGTGCCGGGATTTCATAGGTTTCCAGCAATGTCTTTTGAAAATCAAGTATCTGCGTCAAAACGTTTCCTGAATTGCTACAAATTTCATGAACGCAGACATCTAACTGTTGTGAAAAACATTTTTAACTCCCAGTTTAAAGATGAACTGAGTATATTCATTAAGTGTATCGACTTCAAATAGATTAGGTTCCGTCTGTAGTGTCTAAGCTTCGACTAAGAGTGAATGAGTCTCTTAATCCCGTAGCTTTGCAGGCATCGCTGGCGAGTAAGTATCATAGTACTTGCTTGCAATTCTGTCTTACCTTTTGTCATGCTTGCTGTAATACTTTTGGAGCATTTTTGGGAAAGTAGGAAAGTGTCAAGCTTTTGTACTAAACTTACCCAAGTTTTCTCTGAGGGGGGGGGGGATCCAGAGGCACGATTGGATTTTAGCCAGGGAGATGACGGAATTCATCAAAAAGATTCCAGGATAACTTCCAGGAAGGTTAAGGAATTTCAGTGATGAGAATTGACTTCAATACCTTTGTCATGGCCCGTCCAGATTGACGTAACTCTCAATGGGAGCAAGTGAGTGTCTGGATTCCGTAACTTTACAAGAGTAACAAACAAGTAGAATTCTTTGTGCATGCTTGCAAGTCCTTCTTAGCAGTGGCTACGGTTGCGATTTTTATTTTGGTACTTTCTTGGTGAGTCGAAAAATGTGCGTTACTTACTTATGTTACTTAGGTTATCTCTGAAGGTTTTAGTGAAATGATTGTTTCGAATCGGAGAGTTTTCGGAATTCTTCAGAATGATTTCAGGATAACTTTTGGAAGGTTTCAGTCTTTAAGTGGAAAACGTTCCTACTTTTTGAAAGATATATTACTGGCAGAAATTGGGCCTATTCGCTGCCCATTGTTTTTCAGGGCGTTTCTTAATTGTTTTTACAGTGTTAAATAAAATCAGAAAATCACGGAAGCCACGCAAACAAAGAATACAATTCATCAATCTCGGGCATAAGCCAAGACATTGGGACCAAAACTCCATCCAAAACAAAACTGTGCATCCAAAACAAAGTGAATATATTTTTTTTTTTTTTGCATTTGTTTTCGGTAAACATTCCCGAACAAACAGGAACATTTGCGGACTGTTAATTGTCGAGCGTTTATTACATATCACGATGCATGTCGCAAAATTGTATTTATTGGTCGCACATAGTCATAGGGAGTTGACACTTTCTGATGCAGGTTTGACATAACGAGAAACAGTATTCGTCAACTATTTAAAACAATTTTGACGACATAATATCCAATACAATCATCATTTCTGAGGAGAAACTATATAACTTTTCCGCTTGATGACGTATTTCATAAAGTTTAACAAACACACAAATGTCCAAATCCAGATTTTACACCAGAGATGAATATAAAGCTTTAGTTTTGACCGAAGGCTTTTGCATTTCATTTTCAAATTTGCCACTTAGTCATCATGGTATGCCGTCACTTGATCGTTCGGCCTACGACTTAGTTAACACTGATTTGCAACGAGAAAAAACAGTGCAATGGCGCTGTCTTAGCTGCAATTATTGCGAATAATGAGCCATTACTGACGGCTGGGAAAAAAATACTAACCACTGATGCTGAACAAGGCTATACAGTTGTCGATGAAAACAAAGCCGTAAACATTCGAACTGAATTTTTTAATTCCCTGGATATACCAGGAATGCGACTACACGATTTCCTTTTGATAATTGGCTCACCAATTTATTCTTTTTCGCGATTTAAACCCACCTAGATTACGCAACGGTACACGTTTCTTCATTAAAAGTCAACAGTTTTGACGAAAGAGTTTGAAGGAGAAATGTTTGTGTTGCCACGTAATCCATTAACAGCGTCAAAATTTTCAAACACATTTGGAAAGCTTCAATTTCCGATTCATTTAGCTTTTGCAAAGACCATAAATAGATTTCAAGACCAAACAATGTCCTACTTTCGGTTTGGACTTGAAACATACATTTTTTTGTCATGAGCAATCATATATCACCTATTCACAAGTGGGAAAACTATCTTACCTTTCGCATTAGCGAAAGACAGGTTAAGCGAGAACATTGTGCACAACTTAGTGCTTAGATAATTTTCAGTTTTCAAACAATAGAAAAAATAGTTCGAAGTCAATGTTAAAATCATTCATCAAATGTCCTCATTGGTAAAATTTAATTTTTATATGTTTTTAATTTAGTTAGTGTATTTTGTAAAGAAGTTATATATTACAAACTATAGAGGAAGCTGAGATGAATAAAATGTAGTGTAGAATCAAAAAGTGTATGGTGGTTTACGCTTAGTTTCTACATTCCGATATTTTACAATCAGTTTCGATATTTACTATCATTTTCAAGTTATTTTGCTTTTTTCCTTTTTTTTTTTGCCGAAGTCATACTTGCAAAATTTACTTTGGGTAAGTATAGTGCTTTTGACATAGAAAATTTTGTTCGTACTTTCTGAATTCAATAAGTACTTGCTTCAGCCTGCACTGTAAAGAAAAAAAAAATCCGAAACGATGCTGAGTAAAAATTCTCGAAAACTTGCTTGCAGTTCTGGCTAAGATTTGGCTATGTTTGCATTACTACTTATGAAACTTCCTTAATAAATCAGAAAGGTGCCAAGCTCTTTTTTACATCTACTTAAGTTTAACACTAAAGTTCCAGAAACACGACTAGCTTTAAACTGGAAAATCTTTGAATTTTTCAGGAGGCTTCCGATATAATTTTAGGAAGGTTATTGAATTTTATCGGAAAACGTTCCTGGTTTTAGTAAGACATGTTACTGGCAGAAATTGGTCACATCAGCTGCCCATTATTTTCTAGGAACATTTATGAATCGTTTTTACATTGAAACATGCCCATTATCAATCTCATATGTTTTAAAATCGGCCATACTATTTTAAGTTCTATTTAAAATATTAATTTGATTCTATCAAAATAATGAGTAAAAGATTATTTTAATCCAACTACTTCGCCACAGCGACGCGTGGCTGGGTCAGCTAGTATATATATATATATATTGTATATATATATATATATATATATATATATATATATATAGTATATATATATATACTATATATATATATATATATATATATAAATGGAGTTTTGGTAAATTTGTTCCCTAAGATCTCCGAAACTACCCGGCAGATTTGGCTGTAACTTTCACCGTTTGTTCTTTTTAGTACTGGGGAGATTTGTAGACCAGTTCGAAAAAAATCCGATTGATAGTTTCTTTTTTATTCTAATTTGTCCAAATTTTCGCATAAATACCCCAATATGACGGTGAAAAAATACGTGCACACATTAAAATTATGTGTCCATCGAAAGCGCTTATTTTTCTGCTGAAGATGGCATCTGTTAGAAATTTCTAAGCTGTATGAAAAACGAGTTATGAGCTTTTTTTTTGTTCCATGTTCGAAGGCTTTCCTCAACCCAATTCATTATTTAGTGTATCATCTCAACTCCCAGTTCATAGTTAGAATTGTTGAATGTTTTTGTGTTTCGTCTGACTGTTTGAGGCTTTTCTCAAGTCAATTCTTAAAGTAACGTTTTCCCCCCAAGATTGGCTAAGAATAACTAGATTTGGTTGATTATTTTCCATTTAAACGGAACTTTAGTGTAACTAATGGGGTTTTTTATTATTTGTGCTGATTGGATTTTTTAATCATTATCCAATCTTACAGCAGAATCCTCGCCAAAATTCATGCAAAAAGATTTCAGTATCAGATGCATTTGGCAGTTTTTTCAACTGTCGCGGTTTTTGAAGTCAAAGACTACGCAATAATGTTTGTCAGCTTTCACCATGTAAACAAAATATCGTCAATCAAAGAGTCTTTAAAAACTTTTTTTACTGTAAAATAATCCAGCAACTAAATTAGGCAAATCCATAAACAGCACAAAAACTTCCATTAATGTGACTTTGTGCACAAATTCAAACCATCGCCAAAATTTACTACTTATTTCGGAAACATTACGGATGAAATTGTTTAGCGCCATTTTATGGTGACCAAAAGTATTTTAGCATGTGGCGACAATATCTCTTTAACAAAAATTAGTAACATACCGTTTTACAAAGTAAGGAGGGGGAACAGCATCTAAGGTATCCCAAAACGATTCCCGCAAATTCGGTAATATTTTAAATCGCACCTAGAACCCACAATAATTAAGATTTTCCAAAATAACTAAAGCAAGTATAAGGGGATCACGGGCGCGCGGCTACATTTTTTTAAAACGGTTAGTTCTTCAATAGACATACAGAGAAGCTAAGACTCAGTGTAAAAAAAAAAATAAGTATTAACTGATAAATCTTTTTAAACATATGAAGTTTAATTTCATAATTCGGAAATTCTTCAAATTTGTATACGCTTAAATTTCGTGTTTTCGTTTCTAAATGAATACTATTTTGCTCTTTTTACTTACTGCTACTTTAGTTTTATGAGTAAGGAAGAAGTTAGATTTAAAATAACGTCAAAAAGGTGGTGTTTTAAGTTATTTCACTTAAAACAGAAAACAAATGCAAGTAAACGATTGTTTCTGATATTTATTGCTAACCCAGGCAACGCCGGGTATTTTTGCTAGTATATATATATATATATATATATATATATATATATATATATATATATATATATATATAATATATATATATATATATTATATATAATATAAAGGTGACGGTGTTTCTTTGTTTGTTTGTGTCCGATGACCAGAAGACCCATAGTACCTACTGCCCTGAAAACTTGGCACGAAATTCGAACGTACCCCGAGCCCGTGCACCTCGAAGCCGACATTCTAAATTTCGAATTAGTTTTTTTTAATTAACAAATTAAGCTAAATTTCGGATAATTAGGGGGTAAAAAATCCCCTCACCCCCAAACATTATACATCGTTGGAAAGGGGTTTCCTTCCCCAACAAGAGGTGATGTTTGTTTCATTTCTCTCAATTATATAAAACAGGAGATATAAGTGATTCTAATTGAGCGAATTTTCAAGGCTTCTCTTTCGAGAAAATTGCTATAGCACTTGGTCCACTTTCCAGACAATTTTTCAATTACTTTCTTTTTAAACATTTTGGAGGTAGTTGCCTTTGTTGCCTATGAATATTTTACTGTTATTACTTTATTTTAAAATCATTGTGCATATGTTAAGTGATTTTCTTTTTAATTAGAAAGTCGCCTGACGAATTTGGCAATGAATTATGGTTTTCTTTTCTTTACATTTGAAAGCTACTGCAAATGTAATATTGATGTAATTTGTTTTTCTTTAATTCAACGGACTTTCTTTAAATTTTTAGCACAGGCATCGCTTTGCGGGTACTGCTAATATATATATATATATATATATATATAATTATATATATATATATATATATATTTACTACTGTTAAAATATCTTTCGTTCACAAGCAATTCATTGTTAAGTAAAAGAATCTACATTGGTGTAAATTGTTTTTACAGACTTAAATGTTACGCATCTTTGACTCCTTAATATTCTATAGTACATTAGTCACAGATTCGAACACTTCAGACTAAAACAACAGTTTATTTAAAAATTTAAATTTTCTTAAAAAAATCTTAGAGTTTTCATTTTATTAAGATGTAAAGCAATATATCTTAGCAGTTTTAATATTTAGTAAAATATATTAATATTAAAGCCCATTTTTAATGAATACGAGTTATATGCCTGCAAGCATATTACAAAAAATGATACAAAATTGGGCACACAACAAAGAAATAACGTTTTTTAACTTTTGTAAATTCGCTTCGAAATAGTAAATAAATAAAGTGTTTCAGATGAATGAAAGCAAATCTACGCAACACTTTATCGGCCAGTAAAGGAGCCGTTAAAGTAAATTAAGTAGTTTGCGATTTTCGCAAGTTAACTCTGACTTTTTATTCAGCAATATAACTTTTTGCTCAAAATCCTTTAGAAATTTTTCTTTCTTTCTTTCTTTTTTTTTTTGGTGGTAACTTTTACTCCATTTAATAGAACAACAAATGAAATATATAATGAGAGTCATACAAAAAGTTTTAGGGTTTATTTTTTTGTGATTCTAACGAAGCACTTCAGTTCAACCAAAGACGCAAACCAAGAAAACCTTTTTTATGTTTTTTGCATTAATAAATAAATAATTAAGTAAAAGAAAGTTTCTGCTTTAGCCAAAGATGTCTATTTTATCAGGGTTATAAAGAAAGAAATCAAAGTGCTGATAGTTTTAAATTAATATTAAATGAGCGAAAACTCATTTAAATGGAATAAAAAAAAATCTGTATGTATTTTTTTATTGGATAAAAAAGCTTTGGGCGAATTTCTTCATTTTTTGTAGGAGTGATAGAACGACAAAATATATGGGAGACCTCAAAACTTCAGTAAAATATTGATTTAATTTGTTTGAGTTTCTGAATATTTAGTAAATAAAGAGTATATTCTGTTATCACGATACTTCTGCAGTTGATTAGAGAGCATTTTCATAATTTCACGCAATTGACTATCATTTAAAAAAAATCTTTCTTTCTGCGCTTTTTCTTTTTCCTTTATGTTTTTTTTTTTTTTTTTTGCCTTTCTTTTGAGAGGCGTGTTAAAAAAATGCAATGAACATTTATTTCCATTAAAAATTCCTTCTAACTTTTCTTTACTAATAAAAAGCTGAATGTTCCTCTGTCTGTGTCAGGGATATCTGTCAGGATCTCTGTGACGCGCATAGCGCCTAGACCGTTCGGCCAATTTTCATGAAATTTAGCACAAAGTTAGTTTTCTAGCATGGGGGTGTGCACCTCGAAGCGGTTTTTTGAAAATTCGATGTGGTTCTTTTTCTATTCCAATTTTAAGAACAAAATTTTCATACGATGGACGAGTAAATTACGAAATTATCATAACGTGCAACCGTAAACATGGGCACAAGTTAATTGGCGAGATACGAAAATTATCATAACGTTTAACCGTAACATGGGTACAAGCCAATTGGCGAGAAAATTCACCACACATTATTTGTAAATATACAGGCGAACCAAAAGAGCTTTTTATTTTTTTATTACGGGCAAAGTCGCGCGGGTACCACTAGTAAATAATAAAACCCAGAATGTTTCAGAAAATAAAACAAAAAGTATTTCTTCTTTTTCTTCAAATAACATTTTCCCTTTTCAGAGAAAATCATAATATCCTCTGAAAATGCATGTATATTTAAATTACTAAAACCATATACGAGTATTAGACAGTAAAAATGAGGAATAACTAAAATTAACACGAATACTTCGAATTTCGAAAGACAAATATGACATATGCAGATACATTCTAAGAACTAAGGCTGCCCGGAACCGTAATTACACATTCCAAGTGTTAAAGCAAATTCCCAATGTAAACCTTTCGGGCTAATTACAGTCATAATGGTCAATAATTTCACTGAATACGGAATGTTTCGAAATTTCAAGTTATGCGCAAATTAAGGTAGCGTCTCAAATAATTGCAAATGATAAGCAAATAAGTCCATTAATGGAAACATTTCCTTCTCTTTTTCTCTGAATATTCAGTTTTACATTAATTTATTATCAATTGTAAGGTAAAGAATTTAGGTTTCTTTTCTAGAACAGCATAGTTCTTTACGTGCTTTAAATATTTGAAAAAAATGTGGTAATCAGATTTTAGAGTTGGAAAAATTCAGGTTTTCACTATGCCGTTATTTGCGACAAGTTTGTCCCAATAAATATTTATATTTTTTCCAGCTTAACCGGGGTTAAGCTGAGTTGACTTTCTTTTCGCCATGTAGTTTTTCCATTGTTCTTTTTTCACCTGTATTTGACAAAATACACAGTTATTTTTTACTTCCTTTTACAAGAAAGGAAGTATTGTATTCGCGAAAAAAATTTCACTCAAAAATCGACCTTAATTTCGATTTTGCTCTTCCCCGAATGAATGTTGAGTGTTTTTTTCGATTCGATCACACGTGGATGCCGCACACAATTGCCTAAGAACGTATAGAGACGCGAAATAATCATTTTGACGATTTCCGAGAGAATGACAACGAGTTTTCTCGTGACGTCTGTATGTAAGCATGCGCGTATGTGCGTATGTATGTCGCATAACTCAAGAGCGGAATGACCTAGAAAATTGAAATTTGGTACGTAGACTCCTAGTGGGGGGGTCTAGTTGCCTAACCTCTCCTTTTAATTGCATTCGGGTGTTCCTAAGGGGGTCTTTTGCCCCTTTTTTGGTGGAAATCATTGTTAATTTTGAAGTAAACACAAGTGGTGTAACAATTTGGCGGACACTTGGCAATATATTGCCAATCTTTTGGTCGCCAACTTGGCGACAAATTTGATGATTTTTTTTTTTAAATCTGGTTTTAATTTGGCCACTGTTGGTGATATTTAGAGAGTTAACTATTGAATCACATTAAAATCGCCAATAATGGGAAAATGAGATTAAATTGGAGTAAAAGAAAGTCATGTGATGCTCACATCAGCTCGTTTGTTTATTGTTGTTATTAATACTCATTTTAACTCAAAGTTGTTCGCGAAACTCTTTTTCCTTTCACATTGTAACGGACGTAGTGTATTCGCAAAAACTTTTGACTTAAACATTGGCCTAAATCTCCATTTTGCTTACTCCCGAATAAATGTTAAGTTGTTTCTTCGGCCCAACCGCACGAGCATATGTACCGAGCGTATGGTCGAAAAATAGGTCCATTTTGACAATCCCCGAGTTAATTACCACGATTTTTTTCATCGACGTCTGCATTATTTACGTATGTATGTGCATATGTCAACGAACTCAAAAACGGTAGTACTTAGAAAGATGAAATTTGGTATGTAGACTCTTAGTGGGAGTCTAGTTGTGCACCTTCCTTTTTGGTTTTTTTCGGATGTTCTAAAAGGGTTCTTTTACATTTTTTGGATGGAAAATCAGAGGTAATTTCAATGCAATAATCAGAGTTAATTTCAAGTGATGTTATAATTTGGGAACACTTGGCGATATATCGCCCAGCTTTTGGTCGCCAAATTTGGAAAAAAAAAATATTTTTCGAATCTGGGTTCAATTTGGCGCTATTGGCCATTTTTGCAGAGAAAACTATAGAATCACTTTAAATTGCTCATATTGAGAAAATTAAACCCTGCAACACGCTTTTTTGCTTCAGTTCGCGAATAACTAGGTGTGAAAACATTAAAAGTGTTTCCTTGCTTACTTCAAGGCACTATTATTATTAAATTGGTGTAAAAGGAAATCATGTGATACGCACATCAGCTAGTTTTTACTTACAGCTCAAGACCACTGCTGTGGAGTTGGAATCTTTAAAAATTCTAGAGTCGGAATTGAAACCATCATTTCCTCTTTAGACCGAAGTTCTCTCTCGGAGTTGAAATTGCACTGATCTTGGGATAAGAACTTGAGTCAGATGCAGCAAAATTTAAAGAGTCAAAGTCTGTTACTTTTTCTCCGAATCCGTATGCCTGCTAAAGAAAATAATTTTTATAAACTGAGAAAAAAAAATAAAATGATGAATATCATTGGTGTTTTTAATAATTGAGAAAGCCGTACAAGATCGGTTAGAAACGTTTCCAATCTTTGGCCGAAGTCAAACTGGCATATCGAAAGCGTTGGAAACCTTTTCATGCTTAAAGGATTTTTGCTAAATTTAAACATTGGAACACATTTGAGAACAAATTGGGATCACATTTCGGTGCACTTGTCACATAATTGCTTCATTTCGTACAAATATAATTTCAATTTCTTTCTTTAATAACCAGTCAATAGAATCGCCAAATATGATAGTATTAGCAAAAGTACCCGGCGTTGCCTGGGTCAGTAATAATTGTGAGAAATAATCGCTACTTTCATTCGTTTTCTGTTTTAACTAAAAAAAACTCAAAACACACCGCTTTGACGTGATTAAAAATCGAGCTTCTTCCTTGCCTATAAAAGTAAAACAGCAATAAGTATAAAGAACAAAATAATATCCAGTTAGAAACGAAAGCAAGTCATTTAAGCATATCAAAATTTGATAAATTTCCAAAATCTGAACTAACAAAAACAAAGATCACTAAAAAAAAAACCTTGCGCTTTATTTATTTAATTTAATAGTACACACACACACACAAAAAAAAAAAAAAAAGCTTCCTGTTTTGTTTCTTTATGTGTGCAAAAAGTAAAGTTTCCAAATATTTAAGGATAATATTTAAGGATTTAAGGATTATATTTATTTTATATTTAATCCTTTAATCGGGAAATTACATGAAAGTCACTGTTTTACATCATTACTTTTTTAAACTAGGTGTTTTAGAAATAAATTATAGCTTATGCTGCTCTCTGATAATGTAACTCTCTGTGGTGAAAAAATGGTTAAAATCGATCCAGTAATTTTGAAGATTACCCCGGACATCCTTACATACAGAAGTAGCCATTTATGTATATAGATTAGAAATTTTGTTGCAACGAATCGCTGACGATTGGGGTCGTGAATGAAGCCTAGAAGGCTTCCAGTCAATCTTCCTTGGGCGAACGCCCTCAATTGTCCGGCTGTTGTTGACCGCTGCTGGCGAGACTGCTGTTAAATTAAAGTAACACCACTAATCGCCACTAGTATGATCAAATAAGTGTTCTGATAGTGCTGTAAAAAGAGTCACAAAAATATTCCGCGAAGTTTTCTAAAAGACATTTGTCACTGTGTAAACAATGTCCTTACGCGTGTCCCTAAAATTGTTAATTAATGCTTTGAACCAAAACAAGTATTCTGAAAAGCTCTTTCAAAAGTGTTTTGAAAACTTTTTAAGAAGTTCTCCTCAAAGTGTTTTAAAAAAGCGGAGTAGTGTCCGTGTTCAAAAAGTATTTGAAGCTTTGTAAATATAAAATAAGGTATTTTTTATACATTCATGGTGTTTAGATTCGGCAATAAAAATTTGGACTTCCAGTAATTATAAGTAAATACTCTCAAACCTGTTTTTATGCGGTTGTTTTTTTCCAAATAAAATTTTGCGGCACACGAAAATTTCAATAAGATTGGGACTCAATTGACGAAATTAAAAACGAATACAAGGTAGTATTTTCAAGAGACGACAAGGGCACCTCGATGGCTGGTAATAGTGACCTACCAAAAATTTCCTCTTTGGACAAATTTTGTCTGACGATTCGGCAAAATTATCATCATTTGCATTATATTTATTTCACTAAAAGAAGCAATTCGTAGTGGTTTCGTAAGTTTTTGCGTTATTTTCTACGTGAGACCTTTGCTTATGCGATCCCTATCCACCGCATAAAAAATAATTTAATTGTGCTGCGAAAATTTATTTTTTATAGCTGCTCGCAAAATTTCAAACGATATTTTTAATGCAGTTTTTTTATGCAGTCCCTATCCACCGCTAAAAAGCAGGTTTGAATATAACATATCCAAGCAGAAGTAAACCAGTTTTCTGAACCTTTACTTACAGAACTTAAATAAATTCCTAACTAGAACTTAAATAAACTTTTATACAAAATATAATCTTCTGCAGACTCATCATTGTTCCACGTTTCGAAAATTCACATTTTAATTGTTTTCACGTAGTTATAATTTCAAGCACAAGCGCTCCTCTTAAACACAACGTCTTAGCAACTCAGATTCCCACACCCCAATTAAAGGCTTTCCACTTTAGTTTGCCTAATGAGCAGCTATACGAGAGCTTGGGACAAACTCTCCCTTAAACCAACGATCGAACATTGCACATGCTCGGATGAAATTCAGAACACTCGTGAGAATTCAGCTCCTTAAGATAATGCGCGCTGTTAGCGGACGCTAATTGAATCAATCAAGAATTCCAAAATTAAATCATTTGTTTCTGAAATTAATTTTCCGAATCGATTGGTAAACTGAATGCGTTATTATTAATTTGTATGGTCTCGGAGTTTGCGACAAGAGATTAACACTTTAAGGACATTCCACGGAAATTTCGTTGTTGGAAATAGCTCTTGATAACCAGCTACGGATTCTGACTCCTAGAATTTTAGGGCCGTCGACTCCGACTCCTGTATCGCAAAACTAGTCGGACTCGGACTCTGACTTCTTATCTTTGGAAAACAAAATAGACACGGAGGGGAAATGACTGACTCCGAATCTTGTAATTTTAAAGACTTAGATTCCGATTATGACTCCTTTATCCCGAAAAGGATTCCGATTCCGCAAACATTGGCAGAGTTAGACCTTTTGAGGGAAAATGACAGATTCTGAGTCTCTGAATTTAAAACTTTCGACTATGACTCCTTTACAACAAAATCAGATCAACTTCAACTCTGACTCCGCAAACTGTGGTGTTTACTGTGAAATAATTACTGTTGATATGATTTGTTTTTATTTTCACGGAAATTCCGTTGTTGGAAATAGCTTTTGATGACTAGTTACGGACTCCGGCTTCTAGAATTTTAGGGCCGTCGACTCCGACTCCTGTATCGCAAAACTAGTCAGACTTGGACACTAACTTCTTATCTTTTGGAAAAAAATAGACACAGAGGGAAAATGACTGACTTCGACTTCGAAGCGACTGACTCCGAATTTTAAAGCCTTCGGCCATCGACTCTGTTTATGGCTCCTTAATCCTAAAAGAAGTTCAACTCCGACTACGCACGTATTGACAGAGTTAGAGACTTTGAGGGAAAATGACCGACTCCAAGTCTTTGAATTTAAAACCTTCGACTCTGAGTCCTTTACCACAAAATCAGATTGACTCCGACTCCAACTCCACAGTCCTGGTTTTTATTGTGAAATAACTATTGTTGATATGATTTGGTTTTATTTTCACTCTGCATAAGGTTTTAATTTATAGATACTGCTTTTGTCAGCGGCTAATGAAGCGAACTTCGGGTTCTTTTGTGTTTTAACATAAAAAGCTGCGCAGACGATTTTTTCCTTCTTTTTTTTCTGATGATGAATTTTAATTTTGTAAGTTTACATTTTATTGTTATCTATTTTTAAAAGAATATTTATTCATTTTTTAAATTTTTTTTTGGTAACGGGGCAAAACCAAACTATTTTTTTCCTTTTTGATATGATGCATTTATTTTAATGACCTTCCTATTTTTTATTCTTTTTGTTAGCGGTTAAAAGATTTTTTAAATGAAAAAAAAATGTTTTAGCTGCTGGTGTTACTCCTTTTTTTTCGTCTCTTTCTTTATTTTTTATTACGTATCTACTTCTTTAGATGAACGAGACACAAGTAAATTCTAGAAATCAGCTGAAAATGCTAAAAAGGTATATTTGACATAACTCACAGTCTCAGCTAATTTAGAGACCTTGATTAAAGTCGATGTTGGTATACGGTGAAAGTAGGCTCGTTGAGTTCTAGACGGAATTTCTTGTTAAAATTGAATGATATTCCATTTTCCTCTTCAAGGTCTGCAAATGCGGAGCAACTGATTTTGACTAGATTTGCTTGTCTTGTGGAAGGGTATAGAAAGCATTTATTTATGAATTTCATCTTCCCAGCTAGTTTTCATTTGTAATTTAGGCGTTTCCATTTACCCCATAACTACTGTACTGTGGGGTGAATTTAAAAAACGAAGTTTTTCATTCTTCCTATTTTTGGAAGATCAAATTTTATTAAACTTTTTGTGTATTTTACGTTAATTCTGCTCATAGTTTAATATTTTGTTCAGTTTTAATTTTTTTTTTTTTTTTAATCAAACATCGAAATCTGCCAACTTTTTATTTGAAGAATACTTTCTTTGAGCTCGCTATAAAATTTAGATTTATTTTGTAATAAAAATATTTATTCTTAACTTTTTTTTTAAATTGAAATAATATATTTTTCTTGATCGAGAATGACAAGATATTTAATAAGAGTAAGTTCATTAACAAAGATTCCAGCAGCACTATGATTAATTGCGTTAATTAACATTTTTGCCATTCCAAATCTTTTAATTAATGCAGTTTCTTTATCAAATTTTAAGACACTGAATAGACGTCCATTAGAATTCATTAATCACACAAATTGAATAACTAAAGATGAGAAATGAGGATAAAAACTCAAAAAAATAAACATTATATCTTTTGGCTAACTACACATTAATCTTTGAATTTGAATAGACATGAGCCCAATGCATGAAATTTAAGGAAAAAAGCCCCACTTTTGGCGAGGGTTTTTCCCCCTTTTCTTTTCTTTCTTTCTTTTCTTTTTCTCATGTTACACAATACTAATCATTCAATAATTTTATTCATAATTCACATCATTAAAGAACTATGAGAAACGATAATTTCTTTAAGTATAATCAGATGAAATCTAAGTTTGAAAAGAAGAAAAAATATTTCTTTAATGATTAATTCTTTTAGTTTCCTTCTAAACGCGTATTTTTACGATTAACTATTAGAGATTTTTTAAAAATAATGATATAAGTTATTTTATCATTGCAAAGTAATAGTTTCTTCCAATTTTTCTTCATTTGTAAAACGAAAACATAGTTCTTCTTGGAATAAGCTCTTTCGACTTTTAGGAGGACTTACGTATTTATTTGGTGTGGTATTTAAAAAAACATCTTCATTGTACTTTGTCTTTGTAAGAAGCGTACGCACGTTAACAGACGAATAAGATGCTTCTACTTAATTATTAAAAGGATTTTTTTTTTACTGTTGAATATTCTGCGCAGAATTAGTAGTTTGAACAAGGATTTTAGAAATTGAATTTTTTAACGATAATCTCAATTTTTTTGAGAAGCCGCATACTAAGTTTAAAGTGGTTAAAAGTCTGAAAAAGGAGAGTAAATGAAACAGCGTGTAAAATTTTTAACGACAAAGTTGTTACCAATAGATTAGACGAGTAAATAAATAGAAAAAATACAACATATGCACAAACATGTTTACTAGTATAAAACGACGACCTCACATTAAAAGCAGTAAATAAAACAACGAAATTTGTTTACTTCAAATTGTAAAATAATGATTATAATAATAGTAATAACAATAATCATGACAATAATAAAACCCTTACATTTGGTAAATTTAGTGAAATAAAAATACTGGTAAAAGCACATTATTAACAATTGTATGCTTTGGTGTTTTCCATCAATTTTTAATGTCTTTGTTTAGTGCAAAGTTTAACTTTAAATCTTTTTTTTTAATTTTTTTTAACGTTTAGCAGTAGCATTTGACATGGGATTCATTGACTAGAGTGCACATAGATAGTGCACGGAGCACTATCGAGAAAGAGTAAAATGTAAAAATGCGAAAGGTTAAAATACAAAAGATAAACTACATAAATGTGAAATGTAACAAGTAAAAAATGAAGAGGTAAAGTGTGCAAATATAAGATGTGAAATTGAAAATCTGGAAAACATAAAATTCAAAAGGATAAAGTGTCAAAATACGTAAAAAGTTAAATAGATCAATCAGTCTGTAAGTCCCATTAGCTTTTCTCTGGCCTTCCAATATTTGTCATATATATTCTCGGACACTTACGGGCATTCCCTTGGATGCACCGCATCCATACCAGTGTCGCTGCCACACAATGTACAGTTAGGAAAGAAAAGATGTTGAACCTAAAAAAATGTCCCACAGGGCAATCATGTCTTGTCTCTATTAGGGTGGTTCAAAAATACATGTAAAAAAAAGTTTCTCCTAGATACCGAGACACCCCTCAATATTTTTAGACTTGTGGATAGCAATATACTGGAAGAATTTTAGCTTCCTATTTCAACTGAAAGAGGGTGCTCAACCCCCTCCCCCAAATTTCATATGTATGGGGAGGGGGGTTAAAAAATACATTCAAATGAAAAACAATGGTAAATATTATAATATACACTAGAAATATGCATATACATTGCAAAAAAACAATTATTTATAAAAAAAAAAAACAGCTGGGGGAAATTAAATATTTCTCAATTTGTGGCATTTTCTATGATACGGCTAATGTTAAATTAAGGAGTCATTGAGCACCGTCTTAAAATTTGAGTAAAAAGCTAAAATTTTTACAGCATAATAGTTTTAGTAAGTGCGAAAAAAATAGGGGCTGTCCTAGAATCTAGATGAATTTTTTTTTTTCTTTGAACCACCCTAGTCTCTATACGAAAAGATGAAACAGCGTATCTTCTAGGTGTGGCTGGTGTATCCAGAAGAGACTCTCTCCCCTTATCTTTAACTTGAAGAGTCTGCCTGTATTTAAAGTTGAATTTTTTTATTATTTTACTATTCGCGTACTGTACTGCAGTGTGCAGGTGAAGAAAGGGCAGTAACTGCAAATTTTTCACTTTTCCTTTTTGAGCAATCACGACTGCTAATTGTTTTCGTTTGACTGTTGAATAATGTCTTTTG
This sequence comes from Uloborus diversus, assembly GCF_026930045.1. Lineage (NCBI taxonomy): Eukaryota > Metazoa > Arthropoda > Arachnida > Araneae > Uloboridae > Uloborus > Uloborus diversus. The sequence continues at coordinate 173,965,391 of NC_072734.1, forward strand.
ATTCCCCCCCCCCCCGCCTCCCTCTGCAGCACCACCGTCGACCGGCCCCTCCCGATGCTGCTTCTCTAGCTGAAACTGTCTCTATATGTTACGTTCAATATCCTACACACACACACACGCATACATACACACACACACGCCTACATACAGACACACGCATGCCTACGTACACACACACACACACACGCCTTCATACAAACATGCCAACACACATGAACACCTACTCACGCGCGTACATACATACGCGCATACACACGAACGCATAGATACACACACACATGCGCTCACACAAACACATACACGCTCGTGATTGCGAAAAACACAATTTGAATTCAAGATGCCGAAAATTCGTATTAATATAAACTTTTTTTTTTTTTTTTTTTGCATTTTTGTCATCTATTGTACGTTAGCTTTATTGTACAAACTGGCTTGTTTGGTTTCCGTTGAAAGAAAGGCATGAAAAGAAGGTCTAATTCCTAAACTCCCCTGTGGTTAATATTGAATCTGACACACATTTCTAAAACTCATTTCTGCAGATACTGCCGTTTACCTGCACACGGCAATATAGTGGAATGGAGGGACATGCTTTACTACAGTTTGTAATATTTTCGTTTATAACTATAATCATTTAAAATAATAATATAAATAATAAATCATTTATTATAAATATACTAGCTGCGTGCCCGGCGTTGCACGGGCTACCTAAAAAATGTAAGAGCAGTCCAGTTGATGCTTTTGTAGTACACTGACACTAGTTTCTAACGCGTTAAGGAATAAATAAATGCGCGTAAAGCAAGGTTTGCAAAACACCAGTAAAACATATTTTTGCCAAAACACCTCATCAACGTTAATAATCGTTATCAATGATACAAGTTATGAGTACATTTTCAGTCAGCACAAAAGGGGAAAATATATGCATTATCAACTATAATCTTTACTCACGTTAAACTGAATTACATCTGATAGACTATATCGGAAATATTTATGCACAATAACAATCCGCTTTTTACATAAAATAGTCTACTACCCGGCGTTGCCCGGGTGTTTATTAATGCAACATACCACTCAGATAAATATTTGGATGGATTCTATCCACATGGTCGTACAAGAATTACATCAATCCGTTTTCCAGGTACAAACCCTCAAAGAACTCAAATAACTTGTAAATCACTCATTTACTTTACGACGTGCACGGTCCTCCTCGAAAATGAAAGTTATGTCATGTGACGCGTATTTAACAATCAGGCTTGAACAAACAAAAAAAAAAAAAAAAAAAAAAAAAAAAAAAACAGAAATTTTGCTGCAGATTACGGCAAAATAATCGAAAAGTAAACAACTTAAACACCCTGATTACAGGAAAAGCCTTAAAACAAAAGCCTAATTTTATTTCTTTATATTCGAGAAAAAAAATTGCAACAGATGTTTCTTTTCAATGATTTTCTTCACGCTGTAAATTTTAATAAAAGCGTTCATCCGGAAAGTTGAGTTGAAGCACTGAATAATAATTTGAATGGAGGAAAGCCTTCGAAAAATATGGATTTTATTTTGAAATCTAAGAGTCATAATTAAAAGTTTTTAATTGATATCTCCGCTAATTATTATCGGAGAATTATGTTAAATAGCCAAACATGAAGACGGGAGGATTACGAATCCATCGATACCTGGTTCGATGGTCAGTTCACTGTCGTTCGGGAGGAGAAGCTTGGACATAGATAGATAGATAGATACTCAGATTTTATATGTATAAGATTAATCATTTATTATGAATCGCTTTAAATGAATCATATATTATTATTATACTAGCTGCGTCGCCCGGCTTTGCACGGTCCACCTCGAAAATAAAAGTTATGTCAAGTGACGCGAGTTCAACACTCAGGCTTAAACAAAAAAAAAAAAAAAAAAAGTCAGTGAAATTTTGTGGCAGATTGCGGAAAACCCCCATAAAGTAAACATTTTAAATCCCCTGATTACAGGAAAAGCCTCAAAATAAAAACAAGAATTTTACCTGTTCATATTCGAGAAAAAAAATGGCAACAGATCTTTCATCTCAATGATTTTCTTCACCCGCTATACATTTTAATAAAAGCATTGTTATGGAAAGTTGAGATGAAGCACTGAATAATAATTTGAATGGAGGAAAGCCTTCGAAAAATAGGGATTTGATTTTGAAATCTAAGAGTCATAATTAATAGTTTTTAATTGCTATCTCCGCTAATTATTATCGGAGGATTATGTTAAATAGCCAAACATGAAGACGGGAAGATGACGAATCCATCGATACCTGGTTCGATGGTCAGTTCACTGTCGTTCGGGAGAAGAAGCTTGGACATAGATAGATAGATAGATAGATAGATAGATACTCAGATTTTATATGTATAAGATTATTTTAGGGAATAATGTAAGAAACTGATTTTTGCTTTCTTTAAGTTAACATTATTTTTAGGAGTTTTCAATATGTCTCTGCTTCCCTAGATAGGCACGCCTCACAGATTGGAAACCACTATTTTAGAGAATAATGCAAAAATCTGATTTTTGCTTTCTTTACGTGAACATTATGTTTCAAGAGTTTTCAATATGTCTACGCTTCACTAGAGAAGCGCAAGCCACAGATTGAAAACCACTATTTCAGAGAAAAATTGAAAAAAAAAAAAATTTTTTTTTTTTTGCTTTCTTTATGTGTACATTATTTTTTAAGAATGTTTTTTCTCTTATTTTACTTAAAACGCTCATGATGAAGGAAAGTGAAAAGTTGTTAAAATTAAGCTCATTCAAACATTTCGTCGAAATCCTGCTCATCTCAAGGAAATAATCAAAATTTATTTGGATTTTCTTTGAGACATTTTGAAAATACTTTTTTAATCAATCTACCATCTTTGTTACGCATTTTAACCGATGTATGGAATGAGTATGATCATGAAATGGGGTTGTTTAATTCAGTCAAAAGTAGTACTTTTACTCACTGAAAGTGATAGAATAAGCAATAAATAAATAATTAAATAAAAACTATATAAATAACATGGACTCACAAAATTTTTTCATTTTCCCAAAAGTTATTTTTTAATTATTTTTTTAAAATATCCAATTTTTCAAAGAAGGCGTTGTCCTGACGACGTCACAAATGATGCTCATTGGCATATATTTGTACCGCGTTTCAACGTTTTGATAATCAAGGAGCGAATTAAAATTGCGCTATACGCTTGCTATCAACCATATCGTTGCCAATACACGTGAGTAAAGATGCGAATTAAATATTTTGCTCTGCGAATGGCAACATAGAACGGCATTTCATCATTTGTGATGTCATCGGAATGAAATGTAAACAATGAAAGCGCACCGATTTAAGTATTTTTTTTTAATATTAAACTTAAACAAATTATTTAAAAAAAATGGTTAGATCCTATGTTTTTAAGCATGTTCTTTCAGAAAAAAATATTTTTAAAATTTTGGAAACGACCCCATTGTAATCACCAAATACATTTCGTAAGGAAACAAAGAGCAGTTTGGCATGATGACTTTAATATAGCTGATGTCAAGTCAAAGTAATCGAAAGCTCGCTGACACATGTGTTGATGAATTATTTGTATGAGTAATGGTATATTGGGCTTACAATAATTTATAAAGCAAATTTATGTGAGACACTGCTCGAGCTCAAAACTTAAACTCATTTTGAAAGCATGCTAATCTTATATGAAGTTGAGTTTTGAAAGTTTTTGTAGATTAATGTTTACTGGAAATGGTTAAGCAATACCGTTTAGTTTTAATTATAAAGTTGTAAAGTATTGCAAGTTTAGTTGTAAAATAATTCTCTGATTAACAAAATAGGTAGTAAATTAACATAACAGAGGTTTGGCAATCGGAAAATAAAGCATGTGCGTAAACATAAAGAACATTTTTTGTTAAAAAAAATGTTTTGAACTTACAGACGATACTTTTCTCTGTATGTTAATATGATTATATATTTCCATGGGAAAGTAAAGGGCAGCATCTGCAAGTTTTTCATTTTTGTACGTTTTTGTTATTTATTGCACTTTAGCTTTATTGTACAAACTTGCTTCTTTAAATTCCGCTGAAGTTGAAGCTCGAAAAAAAAAAAAAACGTGAAATTCCAACAGTTCCTTCCTTATTGTTAGTATGAAATTCAAACTGCGTTTCTTCAAATCTTTTAAAAACTCATTTCTACAGATACTGCGCTTTACCTTTCCGCGGTTGAGATGTTCTTAGTTTTTTTTTTTTTTTTTTTTGTGCACCTGTGTGTGTGTATGTGTTTGCATAAACGTTTTCACAAGCAAAGGAATAAGAAACAAAACGACACATTAGTCAAATAACAACGAGTGTACCAGTAAATTTAATATGCAGCTAGCAGTTGAAAAGAGTTTTAACTTTTAAGCAGTTAGAATAGGGTGTTTTCCTTCAGTCAAAAATTCTTCTTTTAGTCATTGAAATTGATAGAATGAGCAAAAAATAACATTTGACCCAGAAAATACTTTCATTTTCCCAACAGTTATTTTTTAATTAATTTTTTAAAGTGTCCGATTTTTCAAACAAGGCGTGGTCTTGATGACGTCACAAATGATGCTCTTTGGCGCATCTTTCTATCGCGTTTCCACGTTATAATAATCAACAAGCGAATTAAAATTGCGCTCTACGCTTGTTGTCAACCCTATCGTTGCTAATACACGTGAGTAAAGTTGAGAAATAAATAGTTTGCACTGTGAATGGCATTTCATCATTTGTGATGTCATTGGCAGAAGCCGTAAACAATAAAAGCGCTATAATTTAAGTATTTTTTAAAAAATATTAAACTTAAACAAATTATTTAAAAAATGGTCAGATCCTATGTTTCTAAGCATGCTCTTTCAGAAAAAAAAAATACTTTTAAAATTTTGGAAACGACCCCATTGATTTGACATAAACGTTCAATACAGTATGATCAGGGCAGTTCAATGTATATCGCTTCATAACAAATGTTGATCTTGTGTTAAGCAAAAGTTGTCTTTCAACAATACGCTATATTCTCTTAAGATGTAATATCTTAATCTTCTTTATCTTCTTTACTAATAAAAAAGCTGAAAGTCTCTTTGTCTGTCAGGATCTCTGTCCGGATCTCTGTCTGTCAGGATCTCTGTGATGCGCATAGCGCCTAGACCGTTCGGCCGATTTTGATCAAATTCGGCACAAAGTTATTTTGTAGCATGGGGGTGTGCACCTCGAAGCGATTTTTCGAAAATTCGATGTGGTTCTTTTTCTATTCCAATTTTAAGAACAAAATTATCATAAGATGGACGAGTAAATTACGAAATTATCATAACGTGGAACCGTAACATGGGCACAAGCCAATTGGCGAGATGAGAAATTATCATAACGTGGAACCGTAACATGGGTACAAGCCAACTGGCGAGAAAATTCACCATGCATTATTTGTAAATATACAGGCGAACCAAAAGACCTTTTAATTTTTCCATTACGGGCGAAGCCGTGCGGGTACCTCTAGTATTCAATAAATACAATTCCGGAACTCTGAAAGCTTTATTTGACCTTTTTCATTGCGCTCGTATTAATTGATTTCTCGTCACTTCTATTGTCAGCAAAAGAGTTTTGGAACTTTCGTACAAAAAGAGAATATAAATAAAAGCGTCTTCCCCCGAAAAAAGATAAGTTAACAATTATCCAAACAGATATTGATGATATAGAAGAAAAACAAATGATATCCAAAGGTCAGGAAAAGGCGGTAATTACTCGGAAAAGGCTGGAGATTGTCAAGAAAGATTAATGGCAGAAAACGCAGTGAGTAAGTTTTCAGGAAGAATGTATCACTTCGAAGTATTTATGTCAGATGCAAACGCATAGCAAGAGCAAGAGTTGGACCCGAAGATAAATTTATCTTTCATGTTTTTTCTTATTAATTTCAGGGTTCCAAATTAAGACAAAAGTTTTCATATTTAGAATAAAAATATTTTTTTGAAGCTTTGAGAGAATGCTTTGTATATTTACGCTCCATATATTTGGCAAGTTAAGAAATAAATTAGGTTTACTTTTCTTGTTATGTATATACTTTTAAATTTCGATCAGTTAATGATGCTCAAATAGTAATAGAGCAGCAAAACAACACAATAAATTGGGTGTTATTTCATTTAAAATAATATCCCATTGTCTTGAAAAATATACTAAACTGCTACGCAAATTTATAAACTCAATGTTTTAAATTTTGTTTTATTCGCAATTTGAATTTGCAGTTTAATTAGTTTTCATTAAAATAAAAATGAATAATTAAAAAAAGTCCAAAATTTAGCATAATTTACTAATTGTAGAGAATAGATGAGAATTGTGTGAGCAGCAGAACTAGAATAAATTTATTGATTCCTTTTTTTACAGATATTCAGTGATGCTGAAACTATATGTATACTAATAAAGCCACATTTTTGAGGTTATACTTTTGTAATTACTTTTAAAATATTTTTGACGAAAATTATTAATTGGCAGCTTTTGGCGACGATATGCAAGGAACGCGGATAACTTATCACTGCTCACACGTAAGGAAGGATAAACTTATTTATTTAACTTTAAATCAAAAAAAAAAAAAAAATAAAAAAATAAATAAATAAATAAATAAATAAATAAAACATAGCATTCTAATTCTTTTTTTTTAATGCCTTTTTTTCAGTCTTAATTTTGCAATTCATTCTTCAAGAAAGTGCATTTTTTAGAGTCATTGTTTAATTTCAAAGCAATAAACTGAATTTGTAATTTGCAATTATATCCATTTAGTAGCATTTTAGGTCACTGCAAGTTTTATTTTTTGAAAGCTAGAGAAGATAAATGCAAAGAGGGAAACAAAAAACAAAAATGCTTGGTGAGTTAAGTGGTTGCCATAGAAGGCGTGATCATTCGTGAATTTTATTAAAGGGAATTTGTGTGAATCTATCATCATATTTTAGCAATGAATAATGAATTAAAACGAGCTGATGTGTGCATCACATGACTTCCTTTTACTCCAATTTAATGTCATTTTCTCATTATTGGCAGTTTTAATGTGGTTCAATAGTTTACTCTCTAAATATCACCAACAGTGGCCAAATTGAAAACAAATTGTTAAAAAAAAAAAAAAATAGCCAAACTTGTCATTAAGCTGGTGACAAAACTTGGCGACCAAAAGACTGGCGATATATCGCCAAGTGTCCGCCAAATTATAACAACACTTGAGTTTACATCGAAATTAACAATGATTTCCCACCCCCAAAAAAGGGGGAAAAGACCCCTTTAGAAACACCCGAATGCAACCAAAAGGGAAGATGCACAACCAGACCCCACTAGGAGTTTACATACCAAATTTCAATTTTCTAGGACATACCGTTCTTGAGTTATACGACATACATACGCACATACGGACATACATACATACATGCGTACATATAAATGTCACGAGAAAACTCGTTGTAATTAACTTGGGAATCGTCAAAATGGTTATTTGGCGTGTCTATACGTTCTTAGGGACTTATCCGCGGTTCTTAGGTATATATGCACGTGTGGTCGAGTCGAAAAAAAAAAAAAAAACTCAACATTCATTCGCTGGTGAGCAAAATGTAAATTAAGGTCGATTTGGAGTGAAAATTTTTTCGCGAATACAATACTTCCTTTTTTGTAAAAGGAAGTAAAAAGCTTGATGGAATGCTTCGAAGGTTTAAACCAGCCGCTGCCGAATTTTAGAGTTGCCATTTTAATATAGAAATCCTAAAATGAGGTTTCATCTTTATGACAACCCTATTAACTTTCGCCATGTTTGATCAGTACCTTGCATTTGCACTCATCAAGTATTTTGCCAAAGTCGCTTATTAGTACATTAAGTGAATTTGTTTTGTTTACTTGAAGTGTTTAATAGACAATTTAGTTGCTTTAGAATTTAGCAATCAAAAATTAAGTTTTTAAATCCTGAATCTAGGCCCATCTCTTCAACGTTTTGTAAATGAGGTTGGGTTAAATATTTATTATTAAGCTTTTATCCATTATATGAGAAATACTATGAAACACCTACATGTGTCTTCAATATCACGTTTCTAAAAAGAGGAGGTAGAGGAGAGGGCGAATAGCTGTCTTTTGATCTTCTTTATTTTTGGCTGTAGTATTTATTAACTTTATTGCCCTTCGATCACCCATTAGTGTAAATAAAAAATCCATTTTAACTTTACTTTATCAAATAAGTTTTAATGTTATCTCTAATTTTTAGAAACAAATGTTTTGCACTTTCATAAAGTGTAGTTAGGTGGTAACTAATTTGAAAACAACTGTGACAAAACATTAGAATGAATAATCTATTTTTAAAAAATCAGATGTTTTTTTTCTAAATAAATGAAATGCAGTTCGTTTTTCGTTGAAGTTTTGCTAATTTCAGTCACATAAAATAAAATGTTTAGAAATAAAATGAACTTTTCACGAATCATTTTACGGATTCAACGAAGCAGTCAAAGAAAAGGAAACAAGTAGCGGAAAGAAAAAAAAAAAAACATATTTCCATAAATTGAAAAATTTTTGTTATTTTTAAGAGTTAACTTCATTACTAAGCTCAAAAAAGTTTCGCAAAAAATATAATGTAAATTAGCAATTAGCATGTGTAACTGACTGTAAACTTTAATAAAATATTAAAAGCGAATTTTCCCTTTTTTCTCCCCATTGTTTTAATGGAGAAGGATTTTTTCATTGGAGTTATTAAAGAGGAATGAATATGATTTCTAACCAATAAATAGGATTTGGCAAAGATTTTTTTTTCATATCGCAATAACTTTGCTTTAATATAAGTAATGCATTATTTTGTCGCATTTTAAAAATTGTGATTCATTTTCAACTCTCGTTATAATACGCATGTTATTAAAAACTAGATGTGCATAAAATGGCTATTAGCAAGGAAAGGATTTAGTTAGAACTTTTGATTTAGGTTTTTTTAGATTTTAATCATTCATTAATGTGAGACTATTAAAATTGTCATTCGAATAGTTAAAAATTGATCAGGCATCCAAGAGCATTGATTTGTTTTAACTTCATTCTCGAGCAATTTTAACGACATTTTAATTCCATTTATACATGACTAACCTTTTCTTTTTTTGTCGTTATAATTATACGATATACATTTTTTATTCAATCAGGAAATGAAAAGTATTTTCGTATGAATTTTTGAAAATAAGTGAAATTCCTGACGACGTACTTATTTAGCAGTCATATCAGCAGACTAAGTCCTCCTACACACCAGGCCCGCTTTTCAAATGTTAGAATATAATATGACTGTGATAAGTTGAGCCATGGTTTTGACAATGTTTACCTCTTTTTGGAGTAATAGGGAAGGTTTATTCGAGATGAGTTGAGTTAGGTTGCTTCCGTAGTAATTTTGAAAAGCATTCCAACTTAATCCCGAGCCAGTCTCCTTTTTCACAGAGCTCTCTAAAAAACAATTGACATTATCAATGTCATAGCTCAACTTATCAGTCCACACCATATATTATCTCCGACACTTGACCATATACTTTAGTTCAATCTTTTGTCGGATGTCTTTTCGCCCATAAGTTCATTTCTTTTGCATTGAAAAAGGCGTTCCTTGTAACGCCGAAACACACGTGTCTGCAGCAGTCTGCAATTTGTGCTTTTTGATGTTGTTATTTCTTATTTTACACAATTTAAGGAAACATTTTTACCTCAATACCACTAGCGACCTCTTACGGTGATGTAGTCAAGCTTCAGAAATCATACACAAAAACTAACGTTTGAAAAGTCGAAAATTCATTGCGGTTATGGCTAAATCACCTTGGTTGACGGTATCGAAGTATGTTTCGTGATGACAACAAAAAACCTGTTCTTATATAAATGGATGAGCATACATTCGATATACAGTGCTGGCCAAATTATTAGATTAAGACTGTTTTAAAAGCAAATTCTTTATTGATTACATAACTATAGACACATTAACGAACAGCGAAATAATTATCTAATACTTAGTATGCATTCCCTTGTTCTTGATGAGCATTTTAAGTCCTTTTGGAATACGTTTCACAAGATTTACACATTTCTTAACTTTTTAAAGAAGGTGATAAAAAATCGTTTATACTCACTATTATATATACTCACATACACATACTCACTAATTACCTAAAACTAACTTTAAATATAACAGAACACACTAATAAAAAGAACTAGTGAACTGCTTAAGCTGATTGAGATTATGTTCCTGGTAAGTAGATAAACAAAGCAGACAGTGCTGCCACTTGCAAACATTAAATTATGCTAAAATAACATAATAATCAGTGTACAGTATGTACTGTACTTTAATAGTAAAATAAATAATATTTTAGTACAAATAGTGTACAAAAAACAAAAAAACTATTTAGTCTAATAATTTGACCAGCACTGTATTTAGTCAAAATCTTATGATCAACGACATAACACTAAAGAACTATTAAAAGAAAAGATTTCACATTCAATTTAAGTAACATAACAAAATATTTAGCAGAAAATAAGTTGACATAAATAATATATATTTTACACCATCACAAATCAGTAAAATTCGTATTAAAGTTCGAGTTGAGAATTTTACTTCGTTTTCGTATTTAAATTAAATTAAGGACTTATTCAACGCATCGGTTCGGAAAATAATTTCTAGACTCACCAAAACTGTAATTTGTTTCCTTTCCCATACAATCACAGTATCCCATCCCAGTGAAATTGCAAACAATGCATAAATATTTAATAGAAATTTGCAAACGTACATCCTGATTCCACCTCGGAATAATTACTGTGAAAGCTCTCACGGAGTGAAGATCTAAATTTATCGAACTTGGAACCTCCATGTCAGTCAGTTAACACTAATATTCAGCCTCGAGCCAACTGTGAGTTCTTGGCAATTCTCTTCAGCTATGCATGGCCAAATGGCTTATTACTCATAGAGAGATAAAACCGTCTTTGACACGGTAATAAGTTGCGTTTCATCTGAAAACGTAGGAATCTGTGCAAATGGCACGTTCCTTTCGCTATTCCTTCGAATAAGGAATGGGGAAAGGAATTCCTTCAATAGTATAAACATTAATGTAAAATATTTCTCTCGCAGATATTTGGGACTTGTTATAGCTATTGTGGTTGATACAAAGTGCATGTCTACTTCGTAAGACTGCAAATGAGTCAGTGAGAAGCAAAGGGATGTAAGTGGACATTTTCAAGTTCTGAGTAAAACGCGTATAAAGATTACGTCATGGTAGGCTTTCATTGAATTTTTTTCTAAATCATGCTATACAGCAGCACCTACCAGGTCCACTAGTACCATCTCTTGTCCCAAGACAGAGGAGGGATTCACCTACCATTTGTATTGGTTATCACCAAATTTTTAATTTTTCCACTTACATCCCTTTGCTTCTCACACCCTCATATGTCGCTCCTTATTTTCAGAAAAAATACTCAGTACAGAGATGGGCAGATTCGTATTCGTAAATCCGAATCCGAATTCGATTCACAGTACTTTAATGTGTCAATCCGAATACGAATACATTCGTATTCACAAGTGTGTATTCGAATAGATTCATATTTGCAAGGGTGAATCCGAATACGAAATTCGGATTCATACCTATGAATCCGAATCTGAATCTATTCAGATTCAGACCTATGAATCCAAATCATTTCTGATTCACATCTGTGAACACGAATCCATTTGGATTCACACTTGGATTCACTGAAAAATTCAATTCAAAAGCTCAATATAAATAAATAAATGTCTGTCTATACCTCGCTACAGGTCTAGTTTTGGGTGTTAGTGAATTTCTGAAGAAAAATGACGATATTGTTATGGCTCCAAAAATTTTAAAAGTGGAATTCTACCAAAGTAATGTAAATTGAAACTTTGATTTGTTTACATAATTTTACCACAGATTATTCATGTGATGTTTCAATCTGATGTTGCTGTGTGATGTTAACACTATTGTGTATGTGAGAATCTTATGAAATCACAGTTTTGAAATCCTAAACCCTTGATGTAATGAACACACACTGTATAACAGTATCTTCCCGTCCCCTTGGCAACGCAAAATGTTGTGATATCTACCTTTTTTCTCGCATTTTCTGTTTTTCGTGAAACATTTGGTTAGTAAACTCACAAGTAAATATAATGAAAACGCTAACTTGATTGAAAGGTTGATAAACTTGATCATAATACTAATTTGTTAGTCAAGTGCCCATACTTGGCAGGCTATGTGAGTTGAACTTTGATGTATCAGTTTTATGGGCTATTTTTATGAGTTTGAAAATTTCAAAAAAATATGCAATTTTTAAGTATGGAAATAATTTTGGTTACCTACGCAAACTGAGCAGCATTAGTTTGAATTCGTTTCACAATTCGTTTCGAAAAAATATGCAATTTTTTAGTATGGAAATAACTTTGGTAATCTACGCTAACTAAGCAGCATTAGTTTGAATTCGTTTCACAATTCGTTTCAAAAAAAATATGCAATTTTTTAGTATGGAAATAACTTTAGTAATCTACGCTAACTGAGCAGCATTAGTTTGAATTCGTTTCACAATTCATCTCGATTTTGTACCTGTGTCTCTTTTGGGCAAATTCATTTGCACCCAACTAATTCAGTTGAATTTATTTATTCATAAATTTGAGAAATTGCAAATATGTTCCACACTTGGGACAATGTTCCAAGTTAAGGAATTAAACCATAAATAGTGTGTATAAAGAATATTGAGGAAAAAAAAACTGCATAATTGTATTAAAATAAAAGCGTATGGATACAAAATTTTATAAATTCAGTGATATTTTGATGACAATAAATATGTCATACCATAACAGGACAGAACAGTTGTCATTGGTAAAAAAAATTTGAAACTATTCATGAACAAAAAACGTTTCGTCAAAAAAAAAAAAAAAAAAAAAAAAAAAAATACATTTGTTGTGTCTACAAATGAAAATGAGTCTCTAAGTATAGATCAGGCTAATTCATTTGAATGAATTCGTTACTATGAAGGAATGAAAAGGAATGTGAAATGATGTGAAATAAGGAACATTAAAAGCTAAAAATAAGCTTTGCTAATAATTATTTGGGTTTATCAATTGCTTTTATGTTTCCAAGAGGGGAAAGCAGAAATATTACATTCAAAAGAGTTAAGAAGGCAGGGAAGACCTTCAATGTTTTCAGAGGGACGTGTACATTTTGATCATCGCTGAGAGTTTACAAGATCATATTATTTCTATCTAGTGATATTTTTTTCTTTATTGGGTTGTAAAATAATTTTCTTTAAAATGACAGTCATTGTCCCAAACTATTATCTTTTGCTGAATACATTAAACAAAGATCAAAATAAAAAGTGTCCCAAGTTAGGGAGGGAGGTCCCTAACTTGAGACAATGAACATTCTTTTGTTTTATTTTTAAAGGGACAAAGCTACACACTTATACGTGGTCTTGAAGGGACGTAGCAAGGCATATCCTGAAAATAGAATACTTTGTTCGAATGGAAAACGTATGCTTAATATGCTAGTAGAAGTAAATTTCAAAACTGTAACAAGTTTGGGCCCTTGACTGTACGAAAAATTAGCGGAAATTTTTTGCGTTTATGACCATAAAATCATGATTTTTAACTTTTTATGGACTTTTAAAACCTGGATCTAGTCGTATTTGACTTGGGGTTCCAAATAGTAGGAAGTTCATTTTCGGGTCAATTACTTAGTTTGAAGCCAATAAATATACATCCAAAAACTCGCTAACACCCAAAATTCGAACTGTAGCGAGGTACAAACAAACATTTATTTATTTATAATGGCCTTTTAAATTGAATTTTTCAGTGAATCCAAGTGTGAATCCAAATGGATTCGTATTCATAGATGTGAATCAGAAATGATTTGGATTCATAGATCTGAATCCGAATAGATTCGGATTCGGATTCATAGGTATGAATCCGAATTTCGTATTCGGATTCACATTTGCAAGTATGAATCTATTCGAATTCACACTTGTGAATAGGAAAGTATTCGTTTTCTGATTGACACGTTAAGGTGCTGTGAATCAAATTCGGATTCGGATTTACGAATACGAATCTGCCCATCTCTGACTCAGTATTAAGAATGAAACATTTTTACCGTTATAAAAACATGTTGTTATAAATGTAATGTATGCGAATGCTGCTATTGAAGAACCTGGGTCCATTAAAGTTTTTATTTCTAGTTGAATTAAGGAATTGTGCATGGTTCTATCCATATATAGGCATTTTTCCGCTGACTTCAAAACTTATGCTTAAAAGTAGCATTGATGGGGGGTTCAAAGGATAAAATTATTTCTAACTTTTTACAGCAGCTTCCTGCTGCAGTTTTAAGGCCGGTTTATTTGTGTCACGAGTACTTTTATTCTAATTCCAAGCCAGTTGTTCTAAAATAGGTTATAGTTACCTTTTTAAACTAAAATAAACTTATGCCCCAAGAGAGAGGGGAGGTTCACCTACCATTTTACTGGTTATCTCCAAATTTTTAATTTTTCCACCGGCATCCCTTTGCTTCTCACTACCTCAAATGAGTTTTATCTATAGTCTCTTGTTAGAAAACATTAATAAATGTAAGAGTTGAAAAAATGTATTTGTTCTTGAAAAATAAAATAAAAAATAACCCTGTTTAATTGCATGAAATTGCAGATTATTTCAGACACGTGTTTCGGCGTTAAAAGGAACGCCTTTTTCAATGCAAAAGAAGAGGAAAAGAAAGAGTTTATTGATGAAAAAAATACGATAAAAGCCTTTTGTCGGATGTCTTTTCATCCATAAGCTTACTTTTTTTGTTGTTCCTTTTAATGCTATTCATGTTTGTCTGATTTGTTATTTCTGTACCTCAGAGTCAGAAAGACGTAAATCAAATCCAAAAGTTGTGATTTTCCTTTTATTAGTGCATTGTATGTCGAAGCCTATTCCACATCGAGCCATGTGAATGTCATTCTTAAAAAGACGAAAATCCTTTTCAATTTTTTTATCAGGGTTAAAAGAGCGTGCGCCCCATTCTTTGCATGCGCCAGCAAAAAGTCTTTCCTCTCTCCTGTAGAGTAACTATAACCAAGAATTATGACCTTCTGGCTCTGAGGTACAGATTTGAATAGATGAGTTTTCGAAGTTGAATTGGGCACGATTTTATTTTTAAGGACAAAGAAATCTAAGGGTTTGTGATGAAAACATTTGGTATGCAGAAGGGTAAATATTTCTGCCTTTTATCTATAAGCGATGGAAATATTTGTAAAGATAATGTGTGTTGAAAAAAAAATATTGATGTAAACTTTCTCATTCAAATGCTTCCAGATTTAGAAAGTTGATAACAATATTTCGTCTCATAAAAATTACTATATCTAAACTTAATTAGTTTGTGGTTGTTGAGTAAAAGTAAAATAAAAATAATAAAATGAATTTATTTGTCTTGTTGAGAGTAAACTATAGAAATAAATTCCAAGGTTGTTTTTTTTTCCAAGGCAACGTACAAGTTAACATCGAAAATCGTTGATTTATGATGGTAAGTAAAGATTAAAGGTCTCTAAAAACTTTTTACTGCACAAGCTGTTGTGTGGGGAATATTTAAAATAAGAAATTTATAAAAAAGTATAAAATAGTATAAACTTTAAGAAATAGGTTAAGAACTTTTGGGGTGCTGGATTGATGGAAAAGGATGTGAAAGATGATAATTAACAATCACAGCAGCCAAAAAAAAAAAAATAATAATTCAGAAATAATGACAATCTGTAAAAGAAGTAGTCAAAAACTTTGTACCATGGAATGAGTAAAATTATGACAACGTGTATACATACTTATATAAATAATAGCCGATGATCGAGTAACTCGCGTGTTTGAACAATGAAACTCGCGCCACTGCAGGATAATTTGATAATATGCTTCGGTAATGTTTAACATGCAGGGAAAGGCTTTAGTGTGAAAAGGCTGAACTGGATTAAGTAACTTAACTGTTTTACTGGTACAACTATAATTTAGGTGAATGAGGAAACGAAAAAATAGTCAACAATAAACGCTACCTACTGGAGTTCAGGTTCAATCCCCTGGAGTTTGGGTTACAATTTCAACTATCAAATATCACCAAACATGCAATGGCTTCGTTCAAATGTAGAAGCAATTTTCACCCGTCATACCTTGTCGGGCGATTTTTTAGTGCAGAAATAAAAGTAATTAAAAGGAATTAAAAATTAAAAAATATTGATAAAAATTTAAAAGAGTTTTTTTTTTTTTTTTTGGAACTCATTTTTATTACTTTTATTTGTACATGTACACACATTGTTCTAGTTTTACTCAATAGTGACAATATTGATTCTTTTAGGGAAATCAGTCTTGTTGAAGTTTTTCAATATATCGCAAATAAATAAAAACAATATGTAAAAGTAAAATAATTTGCTAACAAAATGTCAAAAAAAGAAAAAAAAATGTAACAAAATATTTTGAATGAATTAAATGGAAAAAATTATTGAAAAATGGGGATAAATTAATCGAAAATGGAATATTGAAGATATACTAGGGGGCTATCGCCCCCTGCTCGCTATCGCTCGCCAACCCCCGGAACTGCTTACGCAGTTCCCTGTGGATCGCTTCGCGATCCATGCTCGCTTCGCTCGCTCGCTGTATGCCAATACATTAGCCTAGCTAAAATTTTCCGTAAAAATTAAAGTTGGTAATTGCATTTAGGTCACCATCCATTTAACCAATATGAAAATTACGTTCATAATGTTAATTTGTCTGCTTTAGCCAGATTTTCGACAGTTTAACTTTGCTGTATGTAAGATGACTTCCTTGGCAATGTGCACAACTTTACCATTATAGATACAAAAGTGTCTGTCATTGCTTTGGAGAGATTGCACTTCTACCTGTTGGTCCGCGGAAGGTATTTTATTTCCCTTCTACCACCCATTGGAAAACCAATGAAGGCATTCCCCTATCCGCCACCTGGGGACGCGCCCTCTAGGGGTTACAGGCTCCCCCGAGGGATGTATTTACATTATTTACACTCTTATATATTTACATATTTACACTCTTATATATTCTAATCTGAGAAAACTTCCTCATATACACAATTAAAAATGTCCCGTTTGGGAGCCACAACTGACACTGCTTCAAAAGATCTTGTTCTTGATAATGCCACATAGAGCTGGCCATGACTAAAAACAGGCTCAGAGAGCACCAAACATATTTTCTCAAACGTTTGTCCTTCTTGTTGTTATTCTGAATCCTTGCCACGTCACGAACAAAAAATGGTTTAACTAAAAACGCGAAAACTCGCCAAGGCTACTTTGCTTGCACAATACTAAAACTACTATAACCCTAAACAAATTTGGCGAAACCTTTCAGCTGAGAATAAAAGGAATAAAGTAAATTCTTTCTCGGTTATTCATTTTGAACTGAACTGTCGTACTGAAGCAGAGAATAGACGACGCTCAAAGCGCCTACGCGTTCAAAACAACATTGCCGATGAACATGATTGTGGAGCAATGTGTGAAGAATGCGAATTTTGTGGTGCTCTTTATTGGCAGAAAGAGCGTAATACTGCAAATAAATATACTAAATGTTGCCATGACGGAAAGGTGCGGTTACCGGCATTGTGTGACGCACCTGATCTGTTGAAGGAACTGCTGACTGAAAATTCCCCAGCCGCTAAAAATTATCGGCAGCGAATCAGAGAATACAACTCTGGAAATGGCTCGTCTTAAATTGGATTCAAGAACGGTTTCCTGCCTTCTTTGAGCTTTTCTTTGCTGATTAAGGTTGAAATGGGCCACAGCCCGACTCAAACTCATCTCAAAAAAAAAAAAAGTTCGTTGAGTATTCTGTGATTCAAGATTTCAAAACAACGTAGAAGTTTGTTTACATGATTTATCGGCGAAGTGTTGCCAACAGAGGTTTAGAAATTCACCCCTTCATTTGCCGGCACGTAAGAGAATTATATATATAGATCATACATAAAAAGGGATTTGCTTTAAGTCTTAAAATATTGTTCGCATGAGGAAAAAAAAACTAATCCAAAATTCTTGCTTAAAATAACTATTTGGTGCTTTTAAAACTTTTATAATATACTTTGCGACGATTTTCAACATTTTAAAATTCACATATTTCAAAAATCATAAATTTATGAAACATGCAATACTCTCCTCGGGTATTTATTGATAATATCTTAGCAACGACTCATATCTGTCTAGAGGTAAAACTCTCACGTAATGATTTCTCTCTTGAAAACATTTTGCTTTTAGAGTTCTGATATTTATTAAAATCTACCTTACATAGCAGTTTATCGATGCGGAATAAGTTTCTGGGACATATCTTATGAAGGTCTTGTCTAAAATGAAATGCCAAAGGAGCAGAACATTGATATTGTGCCGATGACTGGTGGGAAGAATTTTCAGCATTTTAGTTATTTTCTTGTTTTTAAATTGTAAATTCTTGTGAAAAACATTCGTTAGATTGTAAAACTTTAATTTTTAACCGCTTATGGTGGTATCTTTATAACACTTTCACTTTAGATCTTTCGTTACGGGTCAACAAAGCTTTAATAGTTAGCAAAAAGAAATACTTTACGAATAAATGTCTCTTAACTATTATTTAACTCAGGAAGCTCGACAACATATCGGAACGTTTATCTTTTTTTTTTGTAATGTGTTTCATTTTCCAATTCAAATTTGCTAATACAAGGGGAAAAAGGAAAAATAGTTTTTATTTTTAACTAAATGTCAAGAAATAGTTTGTGAGTAAGTGTACATAACCGTTATGCGGTAAACAGCTGATAAAGCAGTAAGTTACTGCCAATGCAATATCTTACTGCTTAATACCCAAGCCTTGTCTTCAAGTTACGAGTTGAACCGCACCATGTCTGCAGACTCTCCCTAGAGATAAAAATTTACTTTATCTACCAATTTGATGGCTTTTTTTTTTTTTACAGTGAATGAGGCCCTGAAGATAGATCTCCAGACTTGGAGCCGAGAAACCCCTGATGCAAGAGTCGCAGATATATCGATTTGGAATTGGAACTTGGAGGACTTTGCGACCACGACACATTTAACGTGCCCCAGTCACCATTAGAGATAACGAAGGATTTTTGACCGGCTGGCATTGAGCCCGAGACCCTCCCATTCTCAGCCCAACCCCTAACCGATCAAGCCATTACGTCATAATTTAATGTTACTTTTAAAAACGTCTTTCGGGGTTAGAAGGAACTCTTTTTTCAATGCAAAAGAAGTGAGGTTATGGAACAAAATACATCTGTAAGCTCATTTCTTTTACAGTGAAAAAAAAAAAAAAAGTTTCCTGGTAACTCCAAAACGCATGCATTTTAAATTATCATTCAACTACTTTATTTAACATGAATGTATTCATTATTTCATAGAAAGTAGTTATAAAAAACTTAAATGCCCCAAAAGAGATCAAAAATCATTTTTCAAATAACAAAGAAAAATTCATAAATTTACCATTCACGCTTGTATTTTTTTACATTTTCGCATCGAATATAGTTCAGGTGCCTCCATCTGGTGGGGAAACTGGGCGTGAAAATTCTCGGGGCAATGGCATCCCACCGATAGTGCTGCTACATGAAAGAGTAGATGCTATGCCAGGGAATCGCACTAGGTCTACAAAAAGCAGTGCCTCTACCACAGCCTCGTTAGAAATGAAAATAAAAAATATATAAATAAAGGTAATTAAATTATTACAGGTCTCGAGAAGCTCTATACTGCTTAAGCTGTTGTGGTAGGGATTATTTGAAATAAGAATTTAAGAAACAAAAGCGTAAAATAGTTTAAACATTAAAAAATACTTGGAAAAATTTCAATATACTTGATTGATTGAAAAGGATGTTAAAGATGAAAATTAGCAATAAAAAAAAGCATTAATTTAAAAAATATTAATGGCAACTTTGATTGTTTTAAGGAATAAATCAGGCTTGCTGAATGTTTAAATTTCTATATTTTATGTAAAAAAAATATATAATTGTGAAATATTTGTGTATCAAAATGTTAGGGAAAAATTTAATTAATATTTTGAATGAATGAGATATAAAATATAAGATATATTGTGCATGAAAAGATATTTTCTCCAAACCTTTAAGGGGTGTAAGGGGTCTTAAACTTCGAAAAAATCAATTTTTCAAAAAAAAAAGAAAAAAGATATATGTTATTCCTCTATTTATTCTGAACATTTTCGTACCAAAAGTTTGTTGATACGACAAAAACTTTTCGAGATATTAAAAAAAAAACGAAAGGCTCATTTCGGGAATTGTCATTTAAAGGGACACAACCACGTCCACTTTCAACCATGCATCTTTGTTTTCATATGTTAATGATTTTCAGGCTGCATGAAAAGCCTTAGTATTTTAAGCATTATATATAATTTTTTAACGTAGTAGGACATGTACAACTAAACTTTTCTCTTCAGCAGTTTGTTTACTTTCTAGAAGTATTGCTTACCTCGCTCAAACGCACGTTTTTTTCCGAGCTCGCTTTGATATTTTGATTAGTGTTTTTACGGCATTTGTTTATGCTATTTGAAATTGAATCCTCTAAGAAAGAGAACTTCCGGTGCCAGACAGAAGAAAATAAAATTTAATGGAAATATGTACAGAAAGAAGGTTATTTCCGATGAAAATAACAAAGTTACATTTGTGCCAAAAGATCCAAATCTAAGCTCTAACGCAAGAAAGATCTCGCTTAGAGGACCCGCGATTAGCAGTAATAATCCAATTCCAAGTTCTCTGAATTTAAAGGATATAGGATATAGACTGATTGCTTTCTCCATTGTTTTCTATGAGCTTTCCAAAATTCTTTCTTGCAGCAATTGCAGTGGGAAAATAGATATCTTGGAAAAATCTCACGGTGGCTTGTCATGAAATTTCATCGTCATCTGCAAGAACTGTGGTACCCTATCCTCATTTAATTCATACGAGCAAATTGGGGACAAAAAAAATATCGCTGAAGTGAACAGAAGATCTGTTTTTGCTACGAGATGTATTGTCAAAAGACTAAGTGATTTAAAAGCCTTTTGCTCAATCATGTGTTTGCCAACATCCGTAGAGCCAAAGTCGTATGATGCTATAAACGGCATAATTGCTGCTGCCACAAACGAAGTCCGTACGATTAGCACAAAAAGTGCAGCAAATTAAAAAAAATCCTTGCCCGAAGATCTCAAAAACCTGACAGTTAGTGCAGATGGGACATGGAAAACGAGAGGCCACACTTCAGCCGTGGCGTATGTACTGATAGTGGATCCGAGTCGGGTAAAGTTCTCGATACTGAAGTTATGTCTTCATTTTGTAAAGGATGTGCAGCCTACAAGGAACCAAAGTTGGGAAGTAAGCACAAGGTATGGTTACTTCAGCACAAAAAGTGCTGTCGGAAGAATCATGTCGGCACAGCGGGGAAGATGGAAGTCGATGGTATGCTGTGCATTTTTCGAAGATTATAATGCGAAATATGTAAATTATATAGGAGACGGCAACACAAAAACATATTCAACGCAGCAAGAAAGCATGCCTTTGGTAGAGACCATCCAGTCATAAAAATTGTGTTGGCCACGTGCAAAAGAGATTTGACACAAGGTTGCTAAAGCTAAGAACTACATTAAGAAACAGAAAACTCGCCGACGAAAAAACTATTGGTGGCCAAGGGTGTTTGAGCGTTTGCTTAATAAAAAAAAATGTCCACATATTATGGCAATGCTATTCGTAGCCATAGCAACGATGCTTCTGAAATGCGAAAAGCCATACGGACAGTATGGGGTCATTTAAGTAGTTCCGATGATGAGCCGCAACATTGGTTTTGTCCAAAAGAAAGAAAATTCGTGGTGCAGCTACAATCGAGCAGTAGCTGAGAATGGACTTTCGACCTACAAGCATAAACCAGGGATACCTAAAGCATTATCAAAAGAAATAAGAGGCATCTTTGCTGACCTTTCCGATCCCAAATTATTGAGAAGACGCATCGGAGAAAAGACGCCAAATTGTAATGAGTCCGTAAATTCATTAATTTGGAAATACTGCCCGAAAGTTTCCGGCTGCGGAGTACAAGTTGTTGAAATTGCAACAAACATTGCAACATGCATGTTTAATGATGGTGCAAAGAGCATAATGACAATATTAAAGATATTAAATCTGAAAATTGGACAAAAAACATATGAACATCTAGGCAAGGTTGATGACATCGCTATAAAGACAGCAGAGGACCGTACTCGTGCTTCCTCTCAAAGTGCTCGAAGAGACACCAAAATTAAAAAAGGTTCAGGAAGCAGAACTGATGGAGGTACAGGAAGGTAAAAGCTACAGTTCTGGGACATATTAAAGCTATTAAACTAAGAGGTAAGGGAAAATTTAAGTCATATAAAACTTTAAAGCGATTTTTCTCATTTTCACGTTTTTTGCATTGTAAGCGCAATAATTTCTTTTATAATGCACGAAGAATGTTGAAATTTGGTGCACTTACTTATCACATAGTACTTTCAGAGTTGAACTCAAATTAAAGTTTTTAAACTAAAAATTTATTAGATTTTTTTGATCAAAAATTTGAAAATTTGGAAATTTTTTTAAAAATTTCAAAATTAATAAAAAAATTTTTTTTTAGTTGATAGAGAGTAATTTTGTGTTCAGTTTCTTAAATTGATACTTTTCTTTGTTTTAAAAGGTGTTCCATGTTTCTAGCACTAATTTTGAGTTCACTAGGCTGCGCAGTTTAAAACTCACTACTTTAGCCGAATCAAAAAAATATTCTATTAAAATGATTTTCAAAAATAATTTGTTATTACTTTTTTTCTGGAAATATTTGTCACATCTTAGAGCCACAATATTAGTAAGCTATGTGTAAAAGTTTCTTAGCTAAAAAATTATTCTTGAATAAGCTAGGCCGATTCGAAAAACCATCTCATTAATATACTTTCGTGTCCCTGTTAACACCCCTTAGACCCCTTAAATAATATTCGTAGGAAAAATAAAACTAATCCAGCATTTTTGCTTAAAATACCTGTTTGACGATATTGAAAGTTTTATCATGAACATTTTGACGATTTACAAGTTTTCCATGTTCATATATTTCAAAAATTATAAATTCACGAAATCTACAATAATCTCCTCAGGTATTGATAATTTCTTAGCAGCTAATCATATCTGTCGAGAGGTAAAACTCTCACATAATGATTTCTCTCTTAAAAACATTTTGCTTTTAGATTTCTGATATTTATTAAAATCTACTTAACATAATAGTTTATCGATCCGAAATAAGTTTCTGGGACATATCTTATGAAGAACTTGTCTAACATGAAATGCAAAAGGAGCAGAACATTGAAATCGTGCCGATCACAGGTGGGGAGAATTTTCAGCATTTTAGTTATTTTCTTATTTTTATACTGTAAATTCTTGTGAAAAACATTCGTTAGATCCCAAAACTTTGATTTTAAATTTCTTATGATGGTATCTTTATAGCACTTTCACTTTAGATCTTTCGTTATGAGTCAACAAAGCTTTAATAGCTAACAAAAATCAATACTTTAGGAAGAAATGTCTCCCTAAGCATTATTAAAACTCTGTAAGCTTCAAAACATATCTGAACGTTTATCTTTTTTTTTTTTGTAATGTGTTTCATTTTGCAATTCAAATTTGCTAACATTCGACAGTTCAAGGGAAAAAGGAAAAATGGTCTTTATTTTTTACTAAATATCAAGAAATTGATTGTGCGTGAGTGTACATAACCATCAATGCGGTAACCAGCTGATAAAGCAGTAAGTTACTGCCAATGCGATATCTTACTGCATATTACCCAAGCTTTGTCTTCAGCTTACGAGTTGAACCGCACGCTGTCTGCTGAGTGCTGACAAACCCTAGAGAGAAAATTTTTCTTTATCTACCAGTTTGTTGGCACTCTCAGCCTAAATAAGACGACATATGCCTCCCAGCTTAGTTATTCACTATTCCAAGCTGATGAGTCTACAACAAGGACGAAACTGCTGTCTCTGGATATGACGACCGGGCTGTTGATATATTGCACATAGGTAAAATGATGAACAACCATGTGAGGCAGTGAGAAGCAAAGGGATGTAAGTGGACATTTTCAAGTTTTAAACAAAACGTGTTTAAAGATAAGGTCCTTGGTAGGCTTTCATTGAAAAGATTTTCTAGGTCATGCTCTATCGCAGCAACTACCAGGGCTACTAGTACTATATCTTGCCCCAAGACAGAGGCAAGGTTCACCTATCATTTGTACTGGTTATCTCCAAATTTCTAATTTTGCCATTAGCATCCCTTTGCTTCTCACTACCTCAAATGTCGCTCCTGTTTAACAGAAAAAACACTCAGTATTACGAATGAAACATTTATACCGTTACAAAAACGTGTTGTTACCAATGTAATGTATGCGAATTCTGCTATTGAAGAACCTGGGTCCATTAAAGTTTTTATTTATAGTTGAATTATGGTTGTGCATGGTTTTATCAATCATTTTTCCGCTGACTTCGAAAAATTTGTTTAAAAGTACCATTGATGGGTGTTCAAAAAATAAAATTATTTCTTAAGTTTGTAAGTCGGTTGTATTTTTTCCCAAATATTTTGCGAATTAAAATAAGAAAAAACAACGTCAAAAAGCACAAATTGCAAATTACTGCCGACACGTCTTTCGGCGTTACAAGAAACGTCTTTTTCAATGCAAACAAATGAGCGAATGGATGAAAAGACATCAGACAAAAGTGGTTATAAAACTTTTGTCGGATGTCTTTTCCTCCATAAACTTTTTTTTTTTTTGCATTGAAAAAGGCGTACCTTGTAACGCCAAAACACGTGTATGCAGTAATCTGCAATTTGTGCTTTTTGACGTTGTTTTTTCTTATTTTAGTTTTTAGCACAAAGGTATTTTTTAAATTTATAATTGCATTGTCCTAGTTATGATACACCGCGACTCCTGTATTTGATTTCGTACTTTCTTTTTATATATATATATATATATATATATATATATATATATATATATATATATATATATATATATATATATATATATATATATATATATATATATATATATATATATATATTAGGGTGGTCCTTATTTATATGGCAAATTTTTTTTTTGCGGAATTCAGCAAGTGACGCCTCCTAGTTTTGTGACACTATAGTAAAAAGTAACGTGTGCAAAATTTGAACTCGATCGGTCAATAATAATACGTGCCCCTAGGCCGTTGAACTTTAACACTTTTGATAATTTTCTCACAAATCTTCGAGTTTTTACTTTAGACCCAGCACATCGTTTCTCCTAGGTTTTCAAAATGTTTTTAC
Source organism: Uloborus diversus (assembly GCF_026930045.1). Taxonomy (NCBI): domain Eukaryota; kingdom Metazoa; phylum Arthropoda; class Arachnida; order Araneae; family Uloboridae; genus Uloborus; species Uloborus diversus. The sequence goes on from NC_072734.1 coordinate 173,990,674, forward strand.
AGTGAGGTAGCACTAAAATAATCTTTTTAATTACTTTATATCATCTAAAGATTTTACGTTGAATAAGAATGAAATAATGCTTTAGAAACTTTCCTTAATCGTACGGTTTTCTCAATATATCTCGATAGTGTGTGTTTTTTTGCGATAGTCTTGGACGGTCTGTAAAATAAATTGCTTTGTGACTCATATTTGGTAAATTAGTTGTGAAATTCTTCGATTAATTGTGCTCCTCTTTCTGTTGTATCATTCACAATTTTCAGTATTTTAACGATCTCTCTTCCCTTTAAATAGCTTCCTTCATTTTGCCGTGAATCAGGATCAAATAGGAAAAAAATCTTTTAGTGTTTGTAACTTATCAAACAGTTTTATTGACTCAGTAGTGATTCTATAAAGAGGAAGATCTTTACTAAAAAAGTATTCCAAATCATCTACTGTTATCTAAAATTTGTTAAATAGTCATCAGACACGTCTTCCTTATCACAAGCATTTTTTGGAATAGTCTTTTCCTATCTTCAAAGTTAATTCCTTCATCCAATACGGACAAAGCTACTAGTTTATCCCCAAAATACCATAAGTGATTTATGAATTTTCCAATCACTGCTTCTGTTGCATGTTTGTCGTCATTTTGTACGCAGCTAGTTTTTCAGACATATTATATTATTTAAAGGAGCCTCGATTGAGTTGCTGTGAAAAATAATATCTTCATATAGCATTTAATTGTAAACCAGCTTTGTAAAACAGCATTGAAGGGCTTTCTTTTCATTTAAGGTCAATTTAAATTGTTTCCTAAACATAAAAAATTTCAAACAAAAATTCCTTTTGCCACCCATGTGGCTCAAGGATAAGCTCCAAGGTACCGAAAACATATCCCTGTAGATGAAAATTCACCAGAAAATATTATTACAAGTTATGAGAATTCTCTGTAATCTTTCTCTAATTCCGCTTTTTATGAACAATAATATGTCATCAACTTCGTCTTTTAGAATTTAAGTGGTATGTGTACTTGATTGAAATGTTATAAGTTCTAAATGATGGAGATCTTTCCACAAAATTTTTATGCACTTAAATAATTGAATATCTTATCTAGAACTAAGAAAGGCAAGAACTTCTTTAAGGACACACTCTGCAGTACGATTTCAAAATGCATGATGATGGCAATCCAAATGTAATATATCACCGTTCAGTTTTTGCTCTAAAAAATTGCACGCACAATTTATACGGTTGGTATTGCAAGTCGTTGTATCAAACACTACAGCTAGAACAGTTAGCAATAAAGAGCTGTCATCTAAGACATCATATACAACTGAAGAAATATCTAAGGAATTCCGAGTAGCTGTTCCATATTAGGACCTGAAACTATCACGATAATTCTGTCGGCGTTCTTTTTCCAGTTACATATGGATGTAGCTTTGTATCCCAGTGAATAACTACAAAATCTAAATTTAAATTTATGAAATTTAATTTTAACTCTCGAAGAATTTCTTTTGCTCTCTTAAGGAAAGTACGATTGATCACTAGGTCATTTGGATTTAAATTTACTGCATCTAAATAGGCTGTAAATAAATGAACAACATCTTTATCCCTAACATGGCATTTGTCTATCAGTGATGAAAGGCGAGCAGATATCAATAGTTGTCAAGCTTTTTTGCATTGTGGTAGACCAGCTGCAGAAAACAAAAATTCAACAGCTTAGGATAGATACCCATTTCGGTTTCTAAATCTTGTGAATCGCAAGAATTTGATGATAATAAAACTTTATGTACTGAAATAGAAGAAAATTAATTTAAAGTATAGATTTCTACATTGTTCCGATCTGGATATTTTTTTAAAATTTATATTTTAGCTATGGAAAATACAGTATATTTTTATGTTAGGAGTAATCGAGGATTTTTCGAAATTTATGTTTTAAAAATTAGAAATTGCTTACGCGTTTAGGTATGTTTATAACTAAAGAACAGCAAATTAAAATACAATTGCAATTACTTATATTTATAGCATTGAAACCTTGCGACTCTATTTGACACACCTATTACATACACAGGGAATTTTGTAAATAAACACTCCCAAAGCCTGGTGGAGGCAATTTGTTGTTGTCAAATATCGTTCATTAATGGCCTAGCCATTCATTAATGGCCTATAGAATCCTTTGTGTCCATCTTGATGGGAAGAAACGTTCCTCTGCCGCTTGGTTGGAACAAGCGCAGAAGAGCGGTACGCTTGACCCAAGGCCATTGGTGTACATTTTATTCTCTGTAACATGTTAAATTTTACAGAATGAATGTGAGAGAATGGTCGGTCTGGAAGTAGCAGCACCTATTAATGCTCAAAATTACTTTAAATATAAAACGTTAGAATATTTTTACATAAAAATGAGAAAATCCGCAATTTTTCGTTCGAAACTCAAAGAAGGGGGCCCTAGGGGCACGTGTTAATATTCATGGATTGACTTCAAATTTTGAAAGTATCATTTATTTGTACAATGGAACAAATTGAGGGGGGCGTCGCGTAAAATATCTGCAACTTCAAAAATAAGGACCACCCTAATATATATATATATATATATATATATATATATATATATAGTAAATTCTTTTACTTTTCCTTACGTTAAATGTAAAAGTTTCTTCTGAAAATACGTGAACCTATGAAAGATAAATATTCTATACGTCTGTCTGAAACGTAAGTGATGAATTTAAATACATTAAAGAATACACAATTTGAGCATAAAAGTGCAACATACATTTAGAATAATGTGTTATGGAAGTGTGTTCTTTGGAACTATATATAAATAGGTTTCAAAAGGAAAGCCATAAAATAACTTTACTTCATAAAACATTCATGGGTTCAAATTATTAGTTTCTCAAAATTTCGTTAGTTATTTTTATTTGATGACTTACTTAAAGATGACAGCGCAAAACTACGAAATGTTTCGAGAAGTGGTTCAGTTAATATGTGCGAACAATTACAATAAAACTATCTGATAGATAAAAAGTGTTATGATACATTTTAACTATTTGTTACGTCATTAAAAGTCAAAAGTATCACAGGAAGAATACCACGAAATTAATTCTCCTAATCGTTATCATTCCATTAGTTCAGAATGGAATTTCTTAATCGAAACTTAATACAGCAGAAGCAATCCCTAGCGAATTTTTCTAATTTGAACTCTTCCCCTTTACCTTACTGGTCTTTTCCGAAACCAAAAAGGTTTCTTTAAATACCTTAGCAAGAAAAGTTAAAGTTTGCAGAAGAAAATTACCCAGGCATAACAAGTCATTGATGGGAGTAATCTCTTCGTTTATACCGAAGCGTTAACGAATCATTAGTGCTAACGGGAGAATAATAATTACATTTTCACTTTATAGGCTTTAATTATTGAAGTACAATGTAAGGATACACAGTTTGTTCAAACATGCTAAGTGCTTTGCTGCTAACTGAGGCAATGCGGCTCTTAGGTTAATCGCATAGCCCACTTTGCGAAAATTATTCTGTATGATGTTCGGAAGATGATATCTATTAAAGAATTCGAAATGGTTTTAGAAGTTCAAGATTAAATCTAATTGCTCGACGATTTGCTGGAAAATATTTCGATTAATTTGACTTCTGATCTGGAAGCATTTCAAGGATATTTCTCTGAAGCAGTGAAATTTCAAAACTGGAAATTGAGAACAAAAAGGAAACAATTTAATTTGAGTAAAAACGATTTATTTACTCGAACATCAAATGAAGCTTAAGCACATTTAATGTCACTACAAAAAATTGTATATGTTTATTCTATTTATTTGTCGATGAAAATTAGTTATAATAGACATTAGAATTCTTAAGTTAAAATGATATCCGTATCGGGACACTTTCGCTACATCCATATTCGTTACTTTTTACTTCCTTTTAGAAAGCAGGAAGTATTGTATTCGCGAAAAAATTTCACTCAAAAATCGACCTTAATTTCCATTTTACTCACCCCCGAATGAATGTTGAGTTTTTTATTTCGGCTCGACCACAGGTAGATAAGTGCCTAAGAACGTATAGACGCGCGAAATATCCATTTTGACGATTCCCGAGTAAATTACTACGACTTTTCTCGTGACGTCTGTATGTACGTATGTATGTGGGTATGTGCGTATGTATGTCGCATAGCTCAAGAACGGTATGTCCTAGAAAGTTGAAATTTGGTACGTAGACTCCTAGTGGGGTCTAGTTGTGCACTTCCCCTTTTGGTTGCCGTCGAATGTTCCAAAGAGGGTCTTTGCCCCTTTTTGGGGGGAAATCATTGTTAATTTCGGCGTAAACTCAAGTGGTGTTATAATTTGATGGACACTTGGCGATAGATCGCCATTCTTTTGGTCGCCAAGTATTTTCGCCAACCTTTCGACAAATTTGGCGATTTTTTAATTTTTAAATCTGGTTTCAATTTGGCCACTGTTGGTGATATTTAGAAAATTAAACCACATTAAAATTGCCAACAATGGGAAAATGACATTAAATTGGAGTAAAAAGAAGTCATGTGATGCACACATCAGCTCGTTTTTTTTTTTTTTTTTTTTTTTTTTTAAACGGAGAACTGGAACATTTTTTCTAAATTAAAGTGTTCAAACGTGTGTCCTTTGGGAATTTGCAGCAACATTCAAGCTGCGCAAAGATTAAAGTTTTAAAACTTGCGAACATCTGTTTGTCAAATCATTCACGAACGCAAATATTAAGATCTTACTAATTTAAATTTTTAAATGAAATTCAAAGTGATCGTGAATTTTTTAAAAATAGGATTTGTTAAGCAACTTAAACTGAGAATCTAAAGTTATTTTATTGTTAAATCTTTTTCAATCACTCTCTTTTCCTGTCCATCATCATATCTATTTTTAAAAGGCATTGATTATGAACAAATTGCTGTTTGAAGTTTCGCTATGAAACCCTAATGCAAAAAATAAATAAATATGTATCGATAAAAAACTTTAAGGAGAGAAAGGTGTTAGAGAAAATGAAATTCATTATTTTCGCTTTTGAATCAGATAAATTGTAGAGAAATAATAAATCTGGGTAGATCCTTCAATGAATTGCATAGAAATATTCACAAGAAATATTTAATAAAATTTTTCACAGTAAATTGTTTAAAAGAAATTAACTACAATGAAAAGATTATAAATTTTTGCTCTTAAATTTGAAATGAGTTGGTGAAAAAGAAATCTGCCATTATGGAGCCATAATCCCTCAAAGGTTAAATTATAGGAGCTAAAAAAAAAATGATGATAATACCAAACGAAATACACGATGCTTGCTCTTAAGTGCCCTTATGGGAAATAACCCTGGAAAAAACATGACGTTGTTCTTTGGTTAATTTTTGTGAAAAGAGAAAAACATTTATTTTCATAAGTGTGCTGATAGCATACAATAAAACACTGTTCTACGTTTATTGTTCGGCTTTTGGGTTTTTCTGTGCTAGGCAATAGAAAAACGATAAGAAGTTTTTAACGGTTTTTCAGCATCAATTCGTATTTGAAAAATATTTTTGATGTCTAAGTGACTGAAAAGGGAAAGACTGAGAACAATGATTTTGCCGAATCAAACTGCTGAAAAATGTCTGTTATCTAGAATAATGGGTTCAACTTTTAAATGTTTTAAAAACGTTTTGAACTTTTTAAAAACATTACGAGTAAAATAAATCAAATTGAACTCATTCGCTTTTTTTACTGAAAGAGGAGAAACCTATACTTAAATAATTTGAGAGAACACAAATCTATAATACACATAAAAGATTTTAATATTTTATAAAATAATTAACGACACCAAAACAACAAACCAACAAATTTAACCAACCTTTTTTTCTTTATTGCATTTGTATTATTCTGTGAGAGACTTTGCAATTTCAAAAATAACTTCTTTAGTAGTTTTTCAACTGGGCAATTCTTCAAAAGCTAAAGTTACTTTGGCATTTGACTGATCAACTGATCTTGAGAACATTGAAAAACAAATCATTTAATGAAACAAATTCGTTTGCCCATTCGAAACAAATTCATTTCCATAAACGTATATTTTAAGCATAGCTACTTTAATCACTCGTTTTTTACTTCCTTTTACAAAAAAGGAAGTATTGTATTCGCGAAATAAATTTCACTCAAAAATCGACCTTAATTTCCATTTTGCTAACCCCCGAATGAATGTTGAGGGTTTTTTTTTCGACTCGACCACACGTGGATAAGTGCCTAAGAACGTATATACACGCGAACTATCCATTTTGACGATTCCCGAGTTAATTACAACGAGTTTTCTCGTGACTTCCGTATGTACGTATATATGTGTGTATGTACGTATGTATGTGTGTATGTACGTATGTATGTGTGTATGTACGTATGTATATGTGTATGTACGTATGTATGTCGCATAACTCAAAAACGGTATGTCCTAGAAATGTGAAATTTGGTGCGTAGACTCCTATTGGGGTTTAGTTGTGCACCTTCCCTTTTGGTTGCATTCGGTTGTGCCTAAGGGGGTCTTTTACACCTTTTTTGGGAAACCATTGTTAATTTCAATGCTAACTCAAATGGTGATATAATTGTAAACACTTGGCGATATATCGCCAAGCTTTTAACTGCGAAGTTTTGTCGCCAACTTGGCGAAAAATTTGGCGATTTTTGTTTTAAATTTACATTTTTAAGTCTGGTTTTAGTTCGGCCAATGTTGGTGATATTTAAAGAGTTAACCATTGAATCACATTACAATTGCCATTAATGTTGAAATAAATCTGTGTAAAACGTTTTTTTTTTGCTTCGGTTCGCAAGAAACTAGGGGTGAAAATATTTAGTGTTTCCTTGCTTATTCCAAGGCGCTATTATCGTTAATTTGGCGTAAAAGAAAGTCATGTGATGCTCACTTCAGCTCGTTTGCATTGCAAAAAGAGTGGTTTCCACGCAACCCCGGAACACGCGTCTACAATTTTTTACAAATAGTATGTACATTTTCATCGTTGTTTAGTTTACTTTTTAGATCGAATCTATTTATGTTTTCATTCTAATTGCACTGATTCCTATGAATCACGAAACATTGCTCTACACAAATTATTCTTACTTGCATGTGCCTTTCAATATTTTCTTGCTGTCATTTCCTATCCAACCTTTGTTTAAACTTTTCATTCTTTTTAAATAACTTCTAACTATTACTTACTAAGAAAAATACAATCTATTTTAGCCTCTCAGAATAAAAACAACTTGAACAATCTAAGAAAAATAGAATTGAGATTTTATAGTTTTCCTTTCAAAAAAGGAAGGAAATTTAATGTCCTCATCTGCTTTGTGAAGTTTTTTCGAGAAAATGTTATGTCCAGTCTGCAGCGTTGAAAAGCCGTCTTTTTTTTCTTTGGGTAAAAAGGCTATGTACACTAAAAAAAAGTCTTAGCAAGAATAACCAAAAAATGCCTGTATTAGAAACATGCTGAAATTCTCCCTCGTGAATATTTTTTCTACATTTTTGAAACTTTTTTTTGTGAAAACAAAACACGCTTTAATTGGTGCGGAAGTATTGTAATCATTAGAAAAAGATTTTCTAATTTTCTCGAACTCATTATAAACGCCACAACTCAAAACATTTTATTTTGTATTATTTTTAATAAATTAGCTAGAGCCTAAATGTTGAAACTATTTGGAAAATTAAGTTTTAAGTTCTCTTATCTGTAATTATTTCGTCTGTCCTTGTATAAAGATAAAGTAGCAGTCACCAGCGCTATCCGTCACAGATTTCTTGCCGCTGCCCTTTGCTAGCATTTAAAAGAAATCGCCAGCGGCGACATTTCAGTTGTGCTATTTAATGTAGTCGATATGCTACCATTATTTCCGCCGAGGCATTTTAATGAACTGCCAAAGGCGAAAACCATTCACAATGGTTATTCAATTCCGAAATAACTCGAGAAGTAAACCATTTGACAAGTTTACTTGATTCTGAAATCAGACAAAAAATAAGCTCTCATAAAAAATTTCAGTAACTTCTTTATAGTTGGGGCAAATTTAAGCTGGAAGCGTCGTATTGCAGTGATTAGGATCTACATAGCCTTCACAATGCTACCAGGTTAGGTTTGCCCCAGCTATGTAGATCAAATACTCAAGAATATGAAAGCTACGCCAATTCATTTTATTTTAAAATCATTTGAGAAGCACACTGCTCTAGAAGTTAGACTGCTGAAAGGGTTCATTCGACTCTGGAATTATTCGAGAAGCTGTACATCTTTCAAGAAAGTGACCACTGGAGAGATTCATTTGGTGCTAAGATCACTCAAGACGTACACCGATCGAGTAGTTAATTGCTCGAGAGTGCCATTTGATTCTGAAGTGAACCACTGAAGTTCAAAACAATGTAATCGAGTTTTCGTTTGTCTAGAATAATCAAGTGGCTTGATGATGCTCATCGCTATTTTGAACAAATTTGAATCAAAAATTCATCTTTTATACTTCCTTTTACGAAAAAGGAAGTATTGTATTCGTGAAAAAAAATTTCACTCAAAAATCGACCTTAAATTTCCATTTTGCTCACCCCCAAATGAATGTTGAGTTTTTTTTCGACTCGACCACACGTGTAGAAATACCTAAAACCGTATAGTCTCCCGAAATATCCATTTTGACCATTCTCGAGTTAGTTACAACAAGTTTTCACGTGACGTCTGTATGTACGTATGTATGTATGTATGTGCGTATATACGTATGTGCGTATGTATATCGCAAAACTCAAGAACAGTATGTCTTAAAAACTTGAAATTCGGTACATAGACTCCTAATAATGGGATCTAGTTGTGCACCTCCGCTTTTGGTTGCATTCGGGTGTTTTTAAAGGGGTCTTTTGCACCTTTTTTTTTGGATGAAATCATTGTTAATTTCGATTCTAGCTCAAGTGGTGTTATAATTTGGCGGACATATGGTGATATATCGCCAGTCTTTTGGACGCCAAGTTTTGTCGCCAACTTGTTTATACAAATGATTGCTGAAGAGATGAGTTGCAAGTGTTTTCCCCGATTCTGTTTTGTTAACAACGTGAGAACTATGTTGAAATTACCGAAGTTTGCGTTGCTATTTGCAGTTTTTTGATCATAACTACTGTCTAGGTATTAGGGTGTTCCCCAAAAAAACCGGAAGTCGGTTTTTTAAATCGAACACACTCTTATATTTCTCTTTTTAGGTCGAAATAGTTTTTAAAATTTTTTTCATATCATTTGAACAACGGCAACCCGTGCCAACTTGCGCCTGAAAGTGTAATCCAGCTCTGTGTACTAGGCCGAATAATAATAAAAAAAATTTTTTTTGGAAGTTCGAAATTTTATGTTGATAAAACATTGCCCCTGTAGCCCCACATGTGCCACAAAAATACTTATCCGAATTAAGAAATATTAAGGCGTTTAGCAAGAGGCCAAAAACTTATAATTTTCTTCAAAAAATTGATTTTTTTCGATTTATCTTTTAAAAATTTACATATACATTTGAATAAAATATCAAGTTCAAAAATTATTGGTAAACTTATTTTCAAGTCAATATTTGCAAATGAATTATAAAAAAATGATAGTTTAAAATGAAAAATTTAGCTTAAAATTGAAAAAAATCCATATTTTGAATACCATGAGAGACTAAATAAAATATTGCAAGAGAGAAAAAATTGCCAATTTGTGTAGCGTTCGATGAATGAATTGTTCAATAAGACTCCCAAAGACCACGGTCCATTAAGACCCTTCAAAGAAATGACAAACAATTTCCTTATTAAATGCTCGAAAATAAATCTTAAATCAAAAAGAGCAAGCATGGATAAAACTAAATTATTTAATTTAGTTATCTAACTATATCACTTCAGAAAACTTCTAGATATTTTATCTTTGTATTAATGTCTTTTGTTGCTTTTCGGATTCGTTTTTGGTAGATTAGCTCATTACGTCCCACATTAGCGCATAATGAGGGCCCATTTTTCAGACATTTCTTTTTTCGACACTATTTGCACAAGATGTTGCCCTTATAGATTATGTGTTGAAAGATGTTCTGTGCAAACATTCCGACTGAATTTGCATTCAACGAGGAATTTCAATGAAATCGATAATTCGTCTTATTTACTTAAGCAGTTCTTTTGGAAGAGGATTTTCTCTTGAATGTTTGTTAACCAAAATGAAAAATTTGCATTGTATTTCATTGATATTACAGTGCCGCAAAAAAAAAAAATTCTTTATATTTGGTTGGCAATTATAAAAACTTTACATGCAAACTTCTTGCCATGATTTAACTGAGCATGCTCCTTAGTGATTTGGCTGAATACCGAATATTTGTCTAGATTGTGGCCACATATTTGACATTCAGCCAAATCACTAGGGAGCATGCCAAGTAAAATCATGGCAAGAAGATTGCGTGTAAGATTTTTATTGCTAAACAAATTTGACGATTTTTTTGCCGGCACTGTAAAAACTTGAGGTTCTTATTAGTGTTGTAATTCCCCTCCCCTCCCATAGAGCTAGTTTTTGAAAGATTAAGGTTGTAATGAAAGATTAAGACTGAGTTTGTCATAAAAAGTTTAGTTAGAAACTGTATAAGATAAGAAACAGTAGCATGCATAGAAAAATGCCTTTTCTTTAATGTAACACATATTATAACAAATATCTTTTTGTGATTAAATGTATTCTAAGCCTACTAATTTGAAAAAGTCAATCTTTGAGTTGACATTTTCACCTTTGTGCTTGCTATAACAACGGTTGATAGCCCAAAATTGCCAATTTGCAGACATGTATTTCGGCGTCACACGAACCGCCTTATTCAGCTTTTTGTCTACTATCTTTTTATCCATAAGTTCATTTCGTTTGCATTGAAAAAGGCGTTTCTTAGGACGTCGAGATACAGGTCCGCAGTAAACTGCAATTTTGTGCAAATAAACGTTGTTATTTCTGTTTCTGCAAAGTCATTCTTTTTTAAAGTTATTTTTTGAATAAAGTTTTCATCACAATAAATGTTTTAAATGCTAAATTAAAACTAACAGGATAATTTTGAATTTAGAATAAACTTTTGTGTTATTAGAATGAAAAAAAAGGTCTGTTTACCACTAGATAATTTGCAACAATTGCTGCAAGGGCAAGCGAGTCAGTTTTCCAAAGCTCTCCCCCCCCCCCCGAATAGTGCAGGTATTTAATAATCTACAGACAATTATTTCTTGAAAATATAGCTGGCAAGGGCGCCCATATGGGGGGCAAGGGGGGGGGTGGCTCGTGCCCCCTTGAAATTAGAACTTCCTTGCTTTAGTACTTTTTTCTTTGCAAAAATGTAAAAATATTTCTTCTCCAACCGTTAATGAATAAGTTATTAAAAATGTCAAATTTTAATGACTCTAATCTGTCCTGAAATCAGTTTCCACGGGGAAAATATCCAGCTAAACCACGGGGAAAATATTTGAGCCCCCCCCCCCCCTTGAAAAGTTGCATGTGGGCGCCTATGAGATGGCCAAAGTAAAAATTTTATTGAAAAGCGTCACATACAGCAATTAATAAGTCATAATATAATGTTTATTCAAACAAAGTTTATGGTCCAAATTCCCAGAAATGGCTGCTCTAGAGTAGGAGGCTCCCCAAAGTAATGTTTGCTTTAGGGTTACACATGGCTTTAGTCGGGCCTTGTTTGCAAAACGTAATTTTTCCAAGACAACCTGTGTGCCTACTTTCGTGTGTATCAAACATCGATTTTGTATCACCAGCTTAACCCCGAATTATAGCGCCTACTAGTGAAAAAGGGATTTTTATTGATTAAAACAACTTCTTTGTGTAAACAAAACATACTTTGTACTTATCTCTCTTTTTATTGCATCTATACAAGCATGAGGAGTGGGGTCCTGGATAGCGTGCGTTCAAATTTGTACTTGAACATCGTAAAAACTGCAGGAAGAAGTTAAAAAATCAGGTTAATAATAATTGCTGTCAAACGTAGTTATTGAAAATACATCGCAAAAACTCAGCTTGGATTTAATTTAAAAGTTTTCTCAAATATCTACGAAGATTAAAAATGATTGCCATTTATCATGTTCCTGTTCACAAAATAATGTATTGCTGCTGGTAGAATATTATTTTTAAAAAAAGAAACTCATAGTAAATCCATTAAAAGCCATTGAAGTGGATGTATGCGTATATTATTTGAAAACATTACCTTTTGTTGAAATAGGGCTGTACTCGGGTCATGAAAGTCATGTGTATGCGAATGTAGCATTTAAAAATAGTAGATTTTCAAGGATATTTATATGAGTTAAAAGATTATTCAAATTTTTTGAATTTTGTAACACGTTTTTTTTCTATTAGGAAACAATAAGAGTAAAAATATGTACTTTTCATAAGGTTCTAAAATGTCTTTCAAGTCAAAGAAAAAAAAATCTTGAAAATGTTTCAAAAGCTAATTAAATTTAGTTTTTAGAAACTAAGTCTTAGTTTTGGATGTTATAGTTACATTTTTTTGAGGCATAGCATTTTTTTTTATCCTAAAGAAGTACATGTACGTATTGAAGAAACTACTCTAAATTTTACAAAATTGGAAATTAAAATCTTACTATATTTTTCAACAACGTCAAGTGCAGGTTCTCCAGTAAGAAAAATGAAGGAAAAACTAATTCATTAATTTTACCATCTGAACCCAGACGAAAGATATCTCAGAAGAAATAATAAATCTAGGTTATCTTTTTAATCAGTTCCCCGAAACTTTTCATAGAATATAATGAAGAGAAAAAACTTTCTTCACAAGAAATATTGGAAAAGAAATGAAGATACTCTCTGTACAGTGAGAAAAACCGCATCTTGGGTTTGTAAGTGCTCAGGTAACGAACTCCTTGGCATTATGGATCCGCGAGTAATCAAGAATAATGCTTCGGGAACACGCAAGAGGAACGAAATAATATTAAATAAAAACATGATGGTGGGTCTAAAATACCCTCGAGAGAAATAATTCTGGAGATGAATAATGTTATGTTGTGTTCTCTTTTATTAAAGGCGAAAAATGCTTCCTTTATAATTATGTTTGTCGCATACTTTTATTCGCTTCATTCAAGAAGCTTATATTTGAAAAAGTAGCGTTTGTTACACAGGCAGCCTGAGTTAACTTTTCTTTTTGGATCTCAATACGTTTTTACTTCCTTTAAAAAAAAGGAAGTATTGTATTCGCAAAAAAATTTTCACTCAAAAATCGACCTTAATTTCGTTTTCGTTCATCCCCGAATGAATGTTGAATTTTTTTTTCGACCCGACCACGTGGATATATATGCCTAGGAACGTACAGACACCCGAAATATCCATTTTGACGATTCCGAAGTTAGTTACAACGAGTTTTCTCGTGACGTCTGTATGTATATATGTATATGCGTATGTGTGTATGTATGCCGTATAACTCAGGAACGGTATGTCCTAGAAAGCTGAAATTTGGTACTATGACTCCTAGTGGGGACTAATTGGGCACCATCCCTTTTAGTTGCATTCGGGTGTTTCTAAAGGGGTTTTTGCACTTTTTTTGGGGAGAAATCATTATTAATTTTGATGCAAACTGAAATGGTGTTATAATTTGGCAGACACTTGGCGATATATCGCCAGTCTTTTGGTCGCCAAGTTTTGTCGCCAACTTGGCGACCAATTTGGCAACAGTTGGTGATATTTAGAGAGTTAACTATTAAATCACATTAAAATGGTCAATAATGGGGAAATGACATTAAATTGGTGTAAAAGGAAGTCATGTGATGCACACATCAGCTTGTTCAAGCTATAGTTATATAGTTTTTGATTTTGAAGCAAGTCTATGTATTTCTCCTTTTTTCCAGCATTAAGTAAATTTAAGTAGTAATTAATTTAGTTAGGCATTTTTACAGGTAATAATATAAAAGGAAAACATTAGGGTGCGTCTAAAACCCCCGAGAGATTAATTCTGGGGATAAATATTGTAATTTTTTGTTTTGTTGAATGCGAAATACGCCTTCTTTGCAATTATGTTTGTCGCATGATTTTATTATCTTCTTTCAAGAAGCTTTTATTTGAAAAAGTAACTTTTGTTACACAACAGCTTGAGTTTAACTTTTCTTTCTATATATCAATACCTTTTTAAGGCTTAACACATTGCAAGTGTTCTTGATTATGAAGCTAGCCTACGCATTTCCCCCCTTTTAGCATTAAGTATATTTAAGTTTTTTTAATTTAGTTAAGTATTTTTAAGATGTAATAATATAATATGAAAACATTTGGAAGCATCTAAAAAAGCCCGAGAGATAGTTCTGGAGATTAATTGGGATATTTTCGGTTATGCTTTGTTGAAAGAGAAATACGCCTCCTTTACAATTATATTTGTCGCACAATTTTATTCTTTTCATTCAAGAAGCTTTTATTTTTAAAAATAACGTTTGTTAAAAGCTTAAGTTAGCTTTTCTTTATTACATCTCAATACGTTTTTTAAGCCGTAATATATTGCAAGTTTTCTTGATTGTGAAGCAAGCATATGTATTTTGCCTTTTTTAACATTAAGTATATTTGAGCTGAAATCAATTTAATTAACCACTTTTCAAGTGCAATAATATTAAACCAAAACAGACAGTGAGTCTAAAACACCCTCCAGAGAAATAATTCTGGAGATGAATAAGGTTATTTTTGGCCCTCTTTTATTGAAAGAGGAAAATGCCTCTTTTGTAATTATGTTTCTCACATACTATTTTTTTCGATTCATTTAAGAAGCTTTTATTTGAAATAGTAACGCTTGTTACACATTCAGCTTGACTTAACTTTTCTTTATTGCATGTCAATGATTTTTTTTTAAACCATACCATATTGCAAGTTTTCTTGATTGAAAAGCAAGTTTGTGTACTCCTCTTTTCGTAGGTTGAATTAATTTAACAAAATATTTTTTTATGTGACACAATCTATATAAATAAAACAGAGAAAATGTGTGTACATGTATGTTCCTTATACAAATCCGCTGTTTTCGACGAATCTCGCCCAAAGTTGGCAGGAGGTACTTGGGCAACCGAGAAGGAACGTCGGGGGGTTTTTGAACGCCAAAAAAGAACCGAACCGTTGGAAGTTTAATTTTAGGATCCGAAAATGGCATTAAATGGCCCTTTCTACCCGAAATAATTATCCGATTAGTTCAATTTTAACGCCGTTCGAAAGCCCGCGAAAAATACCCATTGAGTTCATTCACTTCTTTAAAATTTTAAGAAAACGGGGGATGTAATATCACAGGGAAAAAAGTTATAAACCTTTTTACCTAAGCTACTGGAATATCCATATCATAGTTCATGTGATGCTACATAGTTCAAATGTTACCAGACAGGTGGCGCTAAAAGCAAAGTAAATATTTCACCTTTTCACTTTGCCCCGCTTTTTCACTTTGCCCTACATTCCCCTACATAGGTGTATGCGTTTAACTACGTTTATAGTTTCAGTTGCACGATAATAAAAATTATGTGGCAGTAAAGAAAGGAGGACTGTAAGTGGACTATTTAAAGTTTTGAGTGCAACGCGTGATACGTTAAAATCACAAGTAGACTTTCATTGATTTCTTTTTTCTAAATCGTCGTATATAGCAGAAACTAAAGTATATCCACGAAGAGCTGACCCTTTCCACTTTGCCCCACTATTTCACTTTGCCACACATTCCCCTACTTGCAGAATCACTTTTGTAAATAAATTGAATTAAACTCCGTAAAACGTATTTTCTAATAAAAATTCTCTACATTAGTTTGAATCAAAATAAGAAATGCGGGCGTTTAAAAAAATCCAGGGAATTAGAACGAATCATATTATTTATATCTTAACGTAAATTTGGAAACATATTTAATATGAATACAAAATGACGTGAACTGAAAATTTAGCTTCGAACGTATACATCAAAGATGAACAAGCTGATTTAAGTAGAGTGGGTTATTTTGAAAGAGAGATCGTTTGATTGTTCCATTCGTCCGACATTTTAGTTACTACTATACTCTTTCGTTTTGTGTTGCAAAATAAGATTCTTTGTTGAAATGCAAATTTATTTCAATGTATGAGGTTGTTTAAAATAGATTAGTCTTAGTTTCTGAAATAATTTTGATGTCACAAACTTTTATTCAAATCTGTCTATAACAAATGCTTAAACCATTCGTTTTGTGTTACTAATACAGTAAACTCCCGATTATCCGCGGAATAAAGATGAACGGTAACCTCGGATAAGTCAAAACCGCGGATAATCCGAATAACAGGTGAAAAACGATACTTAGTGTATACAATAGAAAAAATATATTGATAACACTTACACATACATTTAAATTATAACTAAAAATATTGCTACATTGCAACTACTAACATTGAATATAAAAAATATGATTAAATCTGAAAGCGAACAATAACAAAATCATAACTTAAAAAAAAAAAAAAAAAGAATATATGAAAAGACTCACGGATAAGCTGAACCGTGGATAATCCAACCGCCGATAACCGAGAGTTTACTATAATACTTTTTCTTTATTTAATGTTTTACTGAATAGCCCAAACTTCCCGTTAATAGTTTTATAAATTTTTTTGAAAAACTTTTGACTGGTTTGTGCGTGATTGTTTAGTTAGTAAGAAAACAACTTGGTTTTGTGCAGGATGAAAAATATTTAAATTTTGCAATCTGCGTAGATCATGTTAAATTGCACATCCGTCACAACTCAAAAATGCAGAAAATCTAGCTAATCGCTTCTTTAGGTAAAAAATATTCGTCTCCACGACTCTTGAACATTTATATTTCTGGTTTCAAATCCGGTGGAAACAAAAGTTCTGGGGAAACTCTTGTTCCAGTGACAATTTAATTACGACGGGTGAAGAAATGTTATTTTTCTACAAATAGCAGTAGTAGTTGGCGATACAAGTTTAAGAATTTAAAAAAATCTCTTTTCTTTACTAATAATAAAGCCGAAAGCCTCTGTGTCTGGATATCAGGATCTCTCTCTGTCTGGATGTCTGTAATGCACATAGCGCCTAGACCGTTCGGCGGATTTTCACGCAATTTGGCACAGAATTAGTTTATAACATGGGGGTGTGCATTCCGAAGCGGTTTTTCGGAAATTCGATTTTGTTCTTTTTCTATTCCAATTTTAAGAAAATTTTACCGCGCAAACTATCACAACGTGGACGCGTAAATTACCTAATTATCATAACGTGGAGCCTTAGCATGGGCAAGCAAATGAACATAGCAAACCGGCGAGAAATTTGTCATCTATTATTTGTAAATATATAGGCAAAGCAAATGACCTTTTCATTTTCTACTACGGGCAAAGCCCTGCGGGTACCACTAGTTCTCAATAAAAGCAGAAGTTATATTGAAAAAAGGTTTACCCTTCGTTTCACCGACATTTC
This sequence comes from Uloborus diversus, assembly GCF_026930045.1. Taxonomy (NCBI): domain Eukaryota; kingdom Metazoa; phylum Arthropoda; class Arachnida; order Araneae; family Uloboridae; genus Uloborus; species Uloborus diversus. Next base: position 174,008,000 of record NC_072734.1, read on the forward strand.
AAGGTCGGATCCAGAAATTCTTTAAGGAAGCGGCGATTGGTTTTGTAACTTATTTCTTACAACACACACACACACACACACACACACACACACACACACACACATATATATATATATATATATATATATATATATATATATATATATATATATATATATATATATATATATATATATACTTAATATGCTTTGGAAGAAGGAAGGACTGTAGCAGCATTTCATCCGAAACAACTAAAATATAGAAATTTAGAGCAAGGAGACTCCGTTTTTACCGTTTGACGAATTCTTTCCGTTGAAAGAGATACTCAAAAGTTTCGTTTTAAAACTTCAGTTTCATAATAATTCCGGGGAATTTTAGAAACTCTCTCCCCTCAACAAAGTTCACCTAAAACATGACTTTAATGTGGGAAAATTGCCGATGCAGGATCACGAGAAAAAAACACATGACAAAGGCTTGATTTTTGTTGAATATCTTTTCGATTGAAACAAAAATAATATCAAAATAAAATTGAAATTAATAAAAAAGAAAAAGAAAACACTCTAAAATTTCACCTTCTATTTTTAGACCTGATTCAAGTTATAGTTAAAGTTATTTGAAATTAATACATCATTTTCAAAAACTGGATCGTTTTTATCGAAACAAAATAAGTTTTCTGCATCGCTTCTAAAACGCTCAAAGCTACATTAATCCTCAAGTATTTTTTTTTTTTTTTCAAAATATTTTAAATGATGAAGACTTTTCTTTTTTGCATACCCAGTTCACAAAATACGTTCCTTAGTTTCAATAATGAACAATTGGGCAACAAAAATATATCCATTATGAATAATTGCACGCAAAGTAGTGATTAATGCTGTTAATCAACATTTTTGTCATTCTAAATCTTTTGATTAATGCAGACGCTTTATCAAATTTCAAAACTGAGTGTGATGCGCGTTAAAAACTATTAATCACACAAATTAGACTTGCGAAATCTGGAAAACTTGAATAAAAATTCAAAGGATAAAACACTACATCTTCAGGATAAGTAGATATTAATCTTTAAATTTAAATATCAAATGAGCTCCATTCATGAAACTTTCCTTGAAAAAACTCTCTCTCATCCTTTGATTTTTTATAGGATCCGCATGACGCTATTCTTCACATAATCTTTTCCATAATTTAACGCATTAAATCATTATGACACACAGTAATTCCCCTTAACATAATCGGGTGAAATGTGAATTTGGATAAAATAAAAAGAGAGCGATCTCTTTAATGAGATAAGTACTCTCAGTTTTAGTTTTATTGCTAATTTTTGCAAATGATCATTAATGATCTATTGTTCTGAAATAAGTATTTTTAGATAATAAGTAATGAAGCGTTCCCCAATTTATCTTGTCTTACGAGAAACTTAAGAAATACTATGTTTTCAACTTAAGATAGTATTCAAATCTAATCATGATTTAGTTCCATTTAATTTTAAATCCATTAATCTATCATCGTGAATATCCTTAGTTAAGTATTTGTTTTTGTTTTTTTAAATTTAAATTAAATTGCTCAAGAACACATAAAAACAAATTCATATATTATTGTTTAAGTCTGACCGCGAAGAGTTGACCCTTCGCTCCACCTTCTTTCCGAAGTGTCCATTTTCGTGAAGTGGTGACACGGAGAGAAAAGTTGAAGAATGGAATTGTCAAGTGCGTTATTGGCTTTAGAACTTGAGTACGTCACCTTGAATTTCAAGAAATTAGCCGAAGAGGGAAAGAAATGAAACGTTTAAATTTTGTGCGGTTAAGATGTCACATTGGACGGGTCACATCTTACTTAAGTCGGTGGGTCTTGGTTAAACCTCTTTCAACAGGCATTGCTCAGAGAAAACAGCGCCTCCTATTATTAATTTGAACTGAAAATTGGCGAGAGTAGGGTTGCAATAAAAAATGCAAAGCTTGTCATTTTTACTTTTTCACCAACTCAATGCAGTTATGGCTGAAACTTAGGAACTTCAGATCTAAATAATCACATAACGAAAATATACCCGTAGTACATTTTTTTCCATATTGCCAAAATGTTGCTAAATTCCAAAACATGGCCAACATCCTTTCTTTCTACTCTGCCTATTTTAAGGAACGGACTCGTTTTCTCAAATGATTGACAAGGAGCATTTGTTTGCGGTTGAACTATACTTATACCACTCGATATACACGAGCACGAATAGTGATTCTGCACGATGTAAAGCAGAGAGGTACGGCTTCCGTTTATTGAGCACCAATTTTAGGTAGAAGTCCGATCCCAACCGGCTAGGATCGATTACGGATTCCTCCGGTCACAAATTCGATCCTTAAGGGTCAAGCCAAAACGGCCTAATAATAAGTATATAAACATGCAAAATTGTTTTGCATCAAGCGTTACTTTCTTTGCGAAATCAATATTGTACATCAAACTGCGATATCAATATCGAATCAAAAATTCAGTCTTTTTCTTATTGTCTGATTGCTAAAAAACTAAATAATTTTGGGAAGTTGCGTGTAATTAATTGGCAACTAGCATCTTCCTGCTTCTACTTCTAAGAGAAAGAAGAAAGCACTAAGTGTTCTCGGATGTACGACAGACTAATTGACTGATGAAAATCAATCTTTGGGTTATAAAAAGAAGGATTTGGTAGGAAAGCGTTGGTTGATCTTAGGATTTGATTCCCGCATTTGGTGAAAAGAAAGTTTCCCGAAAATAATAACTAGCATTACTTCAATTGTTTCCGAAATGATATAGATGCTAAAATCGCTGAAAAAAATATTTTCCCACCTGAAGAAATACTGTTTTGTATCATGAGATTTGATTGTATTTAGTTAGTAGGGGAATGTAGGGTAACGTGAAATAGCGGAGCAAAGTGAAATGGTGAAATACTTACTTTGCTTTTAGCGCCACCTATATCTTAATATTTTAACTACATAGTAGCACATGTAGTCTATTCCAGTCAGGAAAAAAATATAACCGAAGATGAAAGTAGATGATAATACAGGCAATTTTCAAAAATTGATACTCATATTGTAACTTTTCTTTGTAAGTAAAAAAATTATTTTTTTTACTATAAAATTGTAAAGATTTTGTTATTAGCATTTTAAATAATAATTAAGACCTTATAATATTCGGTGAAGTGTTAATTTAGTTTATTTTAAGCATATTTGTATTTTAAATATTTTTAATAATTAGTCACTTGCATGCGGGGCGGAGTGAAATAATTTATTTTGTTTACTCAAGCCATCATTTATTAAATCACTTGCATATTCATTTATAAATTAATTCATTTACATTCCTTCATTTAGTAATTCACTTATTTTTTCATGTATTGACTCTTTTACCCACTCATTAATATTTCTTTACAAGTGGTACCCGCACGGCTTTGCCCGTAATAGAAAAATTGGAAGATCTTTTGGTTCGCCTGTATTTACAAACAATGTATTGTGGCTTTTCTCGCCAATTGGCTTGTACCCATGTTACGGTTCCACGTTATGATAATTTCGTATCTCGCCAATTGGCTTGTGCCCATGTTACGGTTCTACGTTATGATAATTTCGTAATTGACTCGTCCAGCTTATGATATTTTGTTCTTAAAATTGGAATAGAAAAAGAACCACATCGAATTTTCGAAAAATAGCTTCGAGGTGCACACCCCCATGCTACAAACTAACTTTGTGCCAAACTTCATGAAAATCGGCCGAACGGTCTAGGCGCTATGCGCGGCACAGAGAATGTGACAGACAGACAGAGATCCGGACAGACAGAGGGACTTTCAGCTTTATTATTAGTAAAGATGTATTAATTAATTTAATTTTTCCGAGAAACCCCTGTTGCAACAGTGCCGGAGATATCGATTTGCAGTTGGAATTTGGAGGACTTTGTGAGCACAACATATTTATCGTGATCCAGTCACCATAAGCCAGCACGAAGGATCTTTGACCAGCTGACATTAAACCTGGGACCCTCCCATTCTTAGTCCAACCCCTAACCGATCAAGTCATTATGTCCTAATATGCTGTTACTTTCAGAAACGTCTTTCGGGGTTACAAAGAACTTTTTTTCAATGCAAAAGAAGTGAACTTATGGAACAAAGTACATCTGTAAACTCACTTCTTTTGCATGGAAAAAAGGTTCCTTGTAGCCCCAAAACACATGCATTTTAACCAAGCATTTAACTTTTTTTCAACATAAGAGTATTCCTTATTTCATTGAAGGTAGTTATAGAAAACATTAATTCCCCGAAATAAATCGAAATTCATTTTTGTTTTAATAATGAAAAAAACATAAATTTACCATTCATGCTTGTACTTTTTTACATTGAATAAAAAGATATAAGGCCAAATTAATTGCTGTATATATACATATAAAAATACCAATAAAAGTAACTAACTTTATCTCCTTTCTAGAAGCATTTTTTTCTTCTGAAGACATAATATATTTCCTAGTCCATTAGCGCTGCAATTTTACCCCACTCTTTCCTTTTCTTAGTGGAGTGAAAGATGGGAGAAACTTTTTGTAATTAAATCTGGACTCAAGTAGCTAATAAATTTCCTAGTAGCATTTTTAGAGTAATAATTGAAGAAAAAAGAGAAAGATAAAAAGAGAGACTATATTTCTTTAAGAAACATGCCAAACTGAAATTGACTTAAACTTTAAAGATAGGAAGAACGACACACATTTCTTTAATGGCACACAACTTACTAATGAAATCTTCTGCAACTATATTTTTATGTAATCAATTCAAGTGGAGAAGACAAACATTATAGAAATCGCGGTGTGCGTTAGAAAAGATTTGTTTCATTATGCGTTCTTTGCTTTGTTTCGCGTAATTTTTCAACGGATTTTGCTGATGGGAAAATATTTAGATGTAACGATGAGTTATTTTTGGTAATATATTTTTGGTCGTTGGAACCTTTGATTGACTTTTTTTTTCTATTTATTTTGAAAACAAAATGTATCAGAAAGAATCAGTGCCTATACGTTTTTAAGCAAATTATATATAATTTATGATTAGTTATAGTTATTCTAATTTTTGAAAACAGCTAAGATAAAACAATACTAAGTACCAAGTGGGAAAAATATGTTTGAAACTTTTGGTGTGCAATTGGACATCCGAAACATCCATCTTGACGATCCCCGAGTTTCTTACTACGACTTTTCTCGTGACGTATGTACGTATGTATGAATGTACGTATCTCGCATAAATCAAAAACGGTAGGCCGTAGAAAATTGAAATTTGGTATGTAGACTCCTTGTGTGGTCTAGGTTCGCCAAGGTAGCTTGGTATTAAAATTTTCCCCAATATTGCATTTTTTTTTCTCTTCATGTAATCTAAGCGTTTTTATCATAGGTATAATTTTTGAACCATGCAAGATCCTTTGGATCTCCGCTGCTACAGATATTTCTCTGCTCGCCTGTCTACGAGATATTACTTTTAAGCGTTATACAGTGTATGAAAATGTATTATAAAATTATTCTAAACTTTTCACTCCTAAACTAATTGAAAATATCTTATTTTTTTTAAATATCCGGTAAGTATTTTGCAACGAAACATTTTTGACCTACTATTTAGAAACAAAATATTTTAAAAATAAAATACAATAAAAATAAATAAATATTTACTCATTATTTTACGTTTATATAATACTCTAGTATTAATATTACGGAACGGCTATGGGAACTGTTCACAAATGCTCCTAGATGTTGCGTTCACAAGTGCCCCATCACGTACCTAGAAGTAACTTGCAAAAATAAAGAATTCTGAAAAAAAAAAAGAAAACATAGTCATATATTTACTTAAATGTCCGTACAATGGTATACAATAATTAATTTAAACTTTCTTAATCGTTTGATTAAAATATGTTTTCACGTAAAGAATACAGCAATAAAATTATACACAACTACTAAAACAAACTAGTATGTTGTGGCCATCACGAAACTTTCTTCTATATTTTTCTTCTTTTTTTCTGATTCCTCCCCATGCTTGACGAGGAAGCAATATTCCTAACAAAAACAAAATTACACATGCAAAAACCTGACGACCATCCCAATGTCTGAATTATTGCAAAAGCAAAGCAAAGAGCGAAAATTGAAAGTTATTTTAAAAGCCTTGCTTGAATTAATTACAAATATTTTATTTGTTAACAAACATAAGATGGCAACAGTTAAAAATTTTAAATCATTGAGATAATATTTCCGATCATTTCCATACAATTAAAATCACGAGAAATACGCAAACGACAATCTATTACGATTTATCTTTCTTATTGTTGCATTAATAAAGCTATTTTTATTCGCAAAAAAAAAAAAAAAAAAAAAAAAAAATCAACACCTCTTGGAGCGATTGGCGTCAAAATTGAACTAAAGCCTCTTTACATATATGGATTCACATTTATTTCAAATTTCATCCAGAACGTAGCATTACTTCTTGAGATAGGGTACTCACAATGGAAAAAGAGAACGTTCGATTGCGCCACCCCTTTTCAGCTGTTGACACCAAAATAAAATCAGCTCTTATACGCACTAAGGGCTACTTGTAGAAAAATTTTTGTTTGATTCCGTTCGTTATTTCTTGAGATACATCAGTTACAATTGACGACAAAAAAAGTTCTATAACTAAACTCCCGTTTGAGCTATTGACACCAAAATTAAATCAGCACCTGCTCCTGTTAGGGGCAACATGTGGACCAAATTTTGTTTGATTCCGCCAGTTACTTCCTGAGGAATAGCAAGCACGCGTAACCCAAAAACGTCCCATTGCTCCACCCCCCTTGGAGGAATTCGCGCCAAAAACCAATGGGCACATGTTCACATACGGGCACATATGTGTACCAAATTTCGTTCGATTTCATGCGGTAGTTTTTGCTGTAGAGCGGCCACAGAAAACTGGTCACACACAGACGTGACACATACACACACACACACACACACACACACACACACACACACACACACACACACACACATACACACAGACAGACAGACATTTTCCAAAAATAGTCGAAATGGACTCAGCACACTTCAAAACGTTTGAATCCGTCAAAATTCGAAATTCGAAAATTTGCACGAATCCAATACTTTCTTCTATATATTAGATATAGAAGAAAGTAAAAAGCTGTCGCCACAGAAACATAAACTGGCTTATTGGTCTAAAAGTTGAGCTAAGAAGTAAGACTGGTGATTTTTTCAAGATTTTTTGCTTCAATTTTTATAGTAAAACATACCATGTTCACACGTGTCCCAATACCCCCTATATGCTTTAGAAAATATTTTCATTCTCATCTATTTCATATATCAATTGTATAAGTTTTTTGTTGCAACAGAATTCTCATTTGATAGCAAATTCCATCGAGCTAAATTTGAAGCAACTTTGATACTCCTTCCCCGGTCTTCTTTCAAGCAAACAAATTGCGTTTAATGTTATTAAATTAAATTCTCTTTTACAAATAACTGTTATAAAAGTCAATATTTATCTCTTAGTTTAATTGAGGGTATAATTTTCCCTAATTAAAATCCTCGTCTGCTTAATTATTTTATGGAATCTAACCATTTAATCGTTAAGTAAATAAGTACGGGAATGGATAACTTCTTACGTCTTAGAGGAGTGCATTAGAGAGATGCATCAGACAAAAAAAAAAAAAATAGATAAGTCTTTGCTCTTGGCGATGAAATGTTTCTATGAGCATCATTATGTACATTAGGGTAAGTTATTACAGGAAAAAAAAGCATCAAACTTTAGTTATTAGATTCGCTGGTAAATAAGAATGTTTGCGATTCAAATGTTTATCCCATTAATGAAACGTGGATATGTAGAAGAAATTAAACGTTAAAGGTAAAAACCGATGATATCAAATTCAAAAATATGCTTAATTTCAGTGTTTGCTGAAAATTGTTTTGACTTCAGTGTGAACACATAAAGCTATCGATTGCATCTAATTTTTTTTTCGTGTATCTTTAAAGCTTTTTCTTTGGCAATGGTATTTGAAAAACAATCAAGTAACATCAGCTTCGATAATTAGCAACTGTTTTTTTTTTTACATAATATGCATGAAAACTCATTGTCACCACCCCCTCTCTTTTTTTGAAAAAAAAAAACGACTTGATGTGTGCATCACATGACTTCTTTTTACTCCAATTTAATGTCATTTCCCGATTATTGGCAATTGTAATGTGATTCAATTGTTTGCTCTCTAAATATCGCCAACAGTGACAAAATTGAAACCAAATTTAAATTTTAAAAAAATCGCCAAATTTGTCACCAAATTGGCGACCAAAAGACTGACGATATATCGCCAAGTGTCCGACAAATTATAACACCACTTGAGTTTAAATCGAAATTAACAATGATTTTCCCCTAAAAAGGGGCAAAAGACCCCCTTAGAAGCATTCGAATGCAACCAAAAGGGAAAGTGCACAACTAGGCCCTACTAGGAGTCTTCGTACCAAATTTCAACTTTCTAGGACATGCCGTTTTTGAGTTATGCGAGATACATACACACATACGCACATACAGACGTCATGAGAAAATTCGTTGTAATTGACTCGGGGGTCGTCAAAATGGATGTTCAGGCTCCTAGGCATATATCCACGTGTGGTCTGGTCGAAAAAAAAATCAACACTCATTCGAGGGTGAGAAAAATGGAAATTAAGGCCGATTTTTGAGTGAAATTTTTTTCGCTAATACAATACTTCCTTTTTTGTAAAAGGAAGTAAAAAAGGACTTATTCTTCAGAATTATCAAGCAATTTAATTAGTTTTGATTATAGGGTCGTAACGCTCTTTTTAGCCTACTTTCCCAGTAAAAGACAGAAAAAGAAGAAGAAAGCATGAAAAAAGGCATAATGCATCTTAAAAATATCGCAAAAAACAAAAAAAAGTCAAAAATAAATAAAATAATTGAATAAATATTGAAAAATTAAAAATTGGAAAGTAGGGTATTGAGATGGGGAAAAAGGGTCTGTCGGTCTGTCTGTCGGTCTGTCTGTCTGTCGGTCGGTCTGTCTGTCGGTCTGTCTGTCTGTACCCCCCCTAATAACTTTTGAATGAATAGTCCGATTCGAACAAACTTTTTTTTGTTCGAAAGATCTCGGCAAGGACATCTCATTCCCATACTTCACTTTTTGATTTGAACTATTTTTTGTTCAATTTTGAACAGTTCAAAAAACTTAACATTAGCGCCTACGGGGAAATTCAAGGCAATTCCGAAGTGTGAGGCGAATTTGCTTCAAACAAACTTTGTAGGAAAAAGCGTTTGATGAAAAACTTGTATATAAAATATCTTTTTGATTTGAACAATTTTCTGTTCAATTTTGAACAGTTCAAATCCCTTAACATTAGCGCCTATGGGGAAACTGAAAGTCAGTGTAGATTCCGTACTTGAAGGCGGATTTACTTCAAACAAATTTTGTTGGAAATAGCTCTTGACGCCAAACTCCAGACTTCGACTCCAAGAATTTAGAGGCACTTGACCCCGACTCCGTCTCCTGTGCCCGACAATTAATCGGACTCCGACTCCTCCGACTTCGTAGCTTTTGCAAAAATTTATACACGGAGGACAAATGACGGACTCCGATTCTTAGATATTCGACTCCGACTCCTTTACCCCAAAATTAGATTGACTCCGACTCCGACTCCGCAGCTATGGTTTTGACTGTGAAATAATTATTGTGGATCTGACTTGTTTTTATTTTTACGCTAAAGTTTTAATTTAGGTATTCAGTTTTCGGTGAATAAACTCGAAGTCATTTATGTTTCTACATAAAGATATGCGCAGACGATTTTTTTTTTTTTGACAATAAAAAATTATTTCTTTAAGTTGACATTTTATTGTTTTTATTTATTTTGGTAAGCGCATTAATTCATTTAAAAATTGTTTTTGGCAAAAGGGGGAAAATTAACGATTTTTTTTTTTTTGATATGATGAATTTATTTTAATGAGCTTATTAATTTTAATTATTATTTTTTCGTTTTGAAAGCTGTTAAAGATTTTTTTAATGTAAAAAAGTGTATTAGCTGCTTTGTTTAAAAGTTGCTGCTTTTTTTTTTATTTTTTTTACGCATCTAATTTTTTTTTAGATAAGTGAGGAATATTTTATTCCTAGAAATCAGCTTAAATTATTTTAAAAATATAATTTAAAAAAATTTGCGATTTTAGCTATTTTTGAGAACATTGATCAGGTAATAGAAAGTAGTATGGGTATACGGGAAAGTAGGCTCGTCTAGTTCTAGACAGAACTTCTTGTTCATTTACTGATCCTAAACCCTTGTGCGAATTAATGGAATCAAGTGAAATTTTTTTATGTAAAATCACCTTAATTTACATAATTTAATTTTACAATCAAAATCACCACTTAGTATGCCCCCCCCCCCTCTCTTTTTTTTCCAGCACCATTTTCAATCTACTGGGCATAAAGTCAACTACAGTTTTACACTTTTCCTTGAATTCTTGATATCTTAAACATGGTTTTAGTGAAGTACAAATCATTCTTTTCTTTTTTTGTGCATTCAGTTTTCACTCAATGTCACAGTGGCCTGCTTCTTCCGAAAAGAAACATTCATGGCTAACAAAAAGATAAAAAGTGACCGCATTGAGGAAAAACAGCAAAAATACGTAGAAATTTATAACACTTAAACAAAACACAATATTTATGACCAAAAAACGTGAGGTTATAGCGCCTAATCAACTGCTAGGCTAAACAGCTGTTATAAACAGAGATTGAACAACCTAAAAAATTCGAAAATTAAAAATTCTAAACTTGATTCCATTAATTCGCACAAAGGTGTATCGTTAAACATTGCTAAAATTCATGCAAATTTACGACTTTCATAAACACAGAGTCATCAATAAATTTTAAATCACACAAATTTAAATTAAAAAAAAATAATTTGAATTTTGACATCTTGAATTCGAATTATGTTTTTCGCAATCACGAGTGTGTGTATGTAGGCGTGTGTGTTTGTGTGTGGGGGTATGTGTTTGTGTGTACGGGTTATGTGTGTGTAGGTATGTGCGTTGCTGTCTGTGGGGGGGGGGGGTATGTGTATGTGGGCATATGTGTTTGTGTCTGTGTGCAGGCATGAATGTGTGGGTAGTTGTGTGTATGTGTGTGTGTCTGTATGTATGCGTGTGTGTATGTGTTTGTATGTGTTTATGTGTTTGTATGTGTGTGTAGGTGTATGTGTGTGTATGTGTTTGTTTGTGTGTGTGTAGTTGTGTATGTATGCGCGTGTGTGTAGGACATGGATGCAACCTGATGACGGCTTTCGCTAGAGGTGCAGCATTGTGAGGAGCCCGTCGACGGTGATGGTGCGGAGGGTGGCGGTGGGAAAAATCAAAGGAACGTCAAAAACAGTCAATTGAGAGCAATAAGCAATCGTGGTTGCTCAAAAAAAATTATTGACATCTGGAATTCAAATTATGTTTTTCGCAATCACGAGTATGTGTGTGTATGTAGGCGTGTGTGTTTGCGTCTGTGTGAAGGTATGAGTGTGTGGGTAGTTGTGTGTATGAGTGTTTGTGTGTGAGGGGGGGAATGAGTATGTGTGTGTAGGCATATGTGTTTGTGTCTGTGTGCAGGCATGAGTGTGTGGGTAGTTGTGTGTAGGTGTCTGTATGTATGCGTGTGTATGTGTTTGTGTATGTGTGTAGATGTATGTATGTGTGTGTATGTGTTTGTTTGTACGTGCTTGTATGAATGCGTGTAATTGTAGCATATTGACGCAACCTGCAAATGGCTTACGCTATAGGAGCAGCATCGTGAGGAGCCGGTCGACAGTGGTGCTGCAGAGGGTGCTGGCGGGGAAATAAAATGATAGCACATACTTGATTTCGAAAATATAAATTCATATTTGTGTGTGTGATTACTGTGAAAACTCGATTTTTCTGCTCAAGGGACTGGGCTCAAAAAACCTAAAATACGGGAAATGGAAAAACTAAGGGTAGTAAAGATGACTCTTTTAAATATAATTTCTTTATTTACGAAAAGAGCATTATTATGTATACCATTTTAGATCATTTTAAACACATTTAGTTGCAACTCCTGGCATTTATGGTGAAAATAGTCCGAAAAAGTGGAGTCTGACATTGTCCGTTATATAAGCGGATGGAGCAGTGACATTTCTGTTTTCATGGATTTAAACTTTCAACAGCGTGGGTTAGCTTTAAAAAAGTACAAAATGAAACTTATTGCTTATTTTAGACATATTTCCCTTTTTTTTCTTTTCCAGGGAAAACTTAAAATACGGGAAATTCATAAATACCAAAATTTTCATCTGGGAAAAGTTAACATTATTAGAATACGGAAAAACTGGGACCAGAAGGGGGGGGGGGGGGTGGAACGTGAAATCCGGGAAAAACGTAGAAGGAAAAACGCGGGATGTAAAATCGGAGTTTCGCTGTATTTTTCTTGGCATTGGATTTCAAATTTCTGTCAGTGAATACAGCAAATTTAGCTCCTTCCACCAAATTCAACTCCTGGCAATCTATTCAGAAAGATAACAGATTATTTGTTTCTAAAATAAAATATAAATAATTAATTTCTCTGCAATAGTCAATTATGGTTTTCGCAAAACTATTTGCATCGGTTAATTTTCTTTTTCTGAGACTTCGCTTTAGGCCTTCAAACCAACATTCTCCCTTTTAATTATTTAAAATGAAAGCCTGGACTATTTTTCTTTCTTACTTTCGAAATAATTTAAAGCCACTTAAACTCACTTGTTAGCTTCTCTTCTGTCATTATGGAGATCTTATTTTTGAAAATTCCAAACTCTGTCCTCCCGTATCAAAACCAGATGAAACATTTTTATCATTGACAAGATGAAAGCTGCTCATGCTGTCAAAATGAAAATCTTAACATGGATTAAATTTCATTTCCCTCCTTTCGTGTCTTTTAACAGCATGTGATAGAAAATGGCTTGGTTAAATACAGGATGTTTGGAAGCGACTTAAATATTGAAAGAGCAGATGAAGTTTCATAAACAAATTAATTAATATACGTTACATCTTGAAAAATGCCACTAATAATATGGCGTTCTTTCGAATCAGTAAATGTTGCCTCAATATTCTTGCGATTGAATTTTTTTGTTTTAACATTCTGAAACTCTTAAGTATTTTTTTTTTTTTTTTTTTGCCGCGAAAAAGAAATTTTACTTTGTTGTTTTTCCCGCATAATATGCATATTTCTCCCCTAAAATAGGTTGGAAGGAAGTAATTAGAATAAAAGAGACTATGGTTGAGGCAAACCTAACCTGGCAGCGCAGTAATGCTCTGATTAAGATCTGCATAGCCTTCAGAGTACTGCCAGGTTAAATTTGCTCCAACTGTACTGATATCAAGCACCGACGACCAGTGATGTTTCCATCAATTTTTCAGAGGGCATACTCGCAGTAATCCATTATGCACAATACGTGTATGCGATTATACTTACGCTATATGTCTAAAAAATGTTTGAGAGTATACAGCGTATATGGAGTATACCCCACGGGAACACCTCTGCCGGCGAAAATAGTGATGCATCTTGAAATGGTTTTTAAACGTAATACCCTTAATTTGTGGCGTAAGTGGATACGCGATGAGTTCACGACAGACAATAAGATTTCGGCTGTTTCGATCCGCGACCCATCGGGATACTAACCCAACACATTACCACTACGCCGAAAGAGCCTTAAAAGGAGGAGGCTGAGTCAGATTTGTGTGATGTCGAGCTATGTCTGCTGCGGGCAAAAGATCTTGGTGAGTTTTCATCCGTAGTAATTCGTGGTTCTAGTCCAGTACATTCAAGCTAAGCCAAAATAATTTTGGATTTACGAACAAAGTCAGATTATTTATTTTCTTACCGTATGCTACAGATTTAGAATAAACATTAGACATTTGCAAACCTGATTTGCACTGTAAAAAAAAAGAAGTAATATTTTTTAAATAAACAGTAAGGTTTTCGAAAATCCCATAAATCACGTTGTCCTATCGTTCGAAAATCCTTCTGAAATATCCAGAATCCTTAGAAGTTACATTATGCATAGGCAAAACAAGGCGGCCGAGCTATCTGCATGAATTAAGGTAGTGTAAAGCTCCCGAATATCTGCGAGCACCTTATCCGCGGGGCAGATTATTCGTGACTTTAAAAAAAAAAAAAAAATTAATTTGAATTTTGACATCTTGAATTCAAATTATGTTTTTCGCAATCACGAGTGTGTGTATGTAGGCGTGTGTGTTTGTGTGTACGGGTTATGTGTATGTGTGTGTATGAATGTGTGTGGGGGGTATGTGTATGTGTGTGTAGGCATATGTGTTTGTGTCTGTGTGCATGCATGAATGTGTGGGTAGTTGTGTATGTGTGTGTGTGTGTATGTGTGGGTGTCTGTATGTATGCGTGTGTGTAAGTGTTTGTATGTGTGTATGTGTGTGTATGTGTTTGTGTGTGTGTGTATGTGCGCGTGTGTGTGTGTAGTTGTGTATGTATGCGCGTGTGTGTAAGACATGGATGCAACCTGGAGACGGCTTTCGCTATAGGAGCAGCATCGTGAGGAGCCAGCCGGTCCACGGTGATGGTGCGGAGGGTGGCGGTGAGAAAAATCAGCGTAACGCCAAAAACAGTCAAATGAGAACAATAAGCAATCGTGATTGCTCAAAAAAAAAAAAAAAAAATCTTAAAATGTAGATTAATGCACTCACTTGAACTTTGCAAGTTCAAAATCTATTCTTAATCTTTCTCATTCCTATTTATTTCTTCCTTTTCCCTCGCAATGAGATCAAATCTTCCAAAGTCACCGAGACCTAATTTTTAGATCCACACTAATTACTGATTTTTAAATTTACACTGCTAGTAAGAACCTGATTTTTAATTATGCACTACTTACTACTTTAGATTTACATACCTTATGTTATTGAATTTTAGATCTACACCGCTTACGCGTGTAAACGAGTAACTATACCAGTTTTGTTCGGAAACATTTCCCTCTCTATGTTTCTGGTGTAACCGAGCTTAATCTGTTTCAGTCAATCTGTTTGCATGATTTCTTGCGTATGTGTCGGGTCTTTTTGCAATCATAAACAATCACTTTTCAGCTTTTGCTTACATTTTTCACATACACTGCTATCGTTTGTAGCTAAATTTTAAATGCATGTTAGTGTTATTAACTTTTAAAAGCTATTGCATAACGTTTGTACCTAATCCTTACTACAGTTTTTACCTTAAAAACGGTAGCCGTAGAAGGTTGAAAATTTTTACGTAAGATTTGGTGCTTGATCAGGAGTTCCAAAAAGGATTTCTCACTCTTAACCCGTTTTTTTTTTTTTTTTTGTTTTTTTTTTTTTTTTGTTCTTTTTTTTTTTTTTTTTGGCGCAAATCAATGTTCACTTCAATGCAAACTGAAGTAATAGCCTTAACTGCCAATCACTGGGTAAGATATTACTGAGCTTTTTGTTTTCTATACCTTTTCATTAAAAATGAGATGCGAATCTAGTTTCCTATTGGCAACATTGGTGTTATTTAGATAGCAACATTCCCATGTTAAACATTGTCGAAAAGTGTCTCGGTAGCGCAGTTGGCAGCTCGTCAGTCTCATAATCCATTCTCTGAGAGAGCAATTGTCGAAATTTCTAATATCGATCTCTGTGAAACTGCCTCTCCTAAATTAGTTCAAGAAAAAAAAAAAAAAAAAAAAACAACTGTGGATGCAAGTACTTAAAATGTTCTGCTCACTATGATAAAAGTCTTCAATGTATTTTATTTCTGTTCCTTTTGCACGTTCAATTTTGTTTTTGTCGTTGATACCATAAATGTTTGCACTTTTAACCTTTAATTAAACATTTGACTATATTTTTTTACTTTTACATGATCTTTATCTTTTAGTTTATGTGAACAAAGAGATAAAATTTGCTAATATCTTCGCTACAAATAAACAAAACTGTATGATCATTTGTACAGCAAAAGCTTCTAATACTTATGCTCCTTAATTAAAATATAAATTCTTATAACCATCAGATTCATTTAGACGTCAGAGAACTATTGATTAATGCTCTTATGCTTTCCAAAAATCTCCCTTTAATATTTGCAACATGTTTCTCTCTTATTTTTTCTTTTTAAAATTAATCGACTGCTTTTCATTTCGAAAAATGGATAGTTTCGGCACGACATAAAACAAAATTGTTATTCCAAATCTCCACCTGTACCTTCTTTCGTCTTAATCCAATATTCTGCGAAACGAAAACGTTAGATTACTTTTCTCCAAAAAGAAAGTCCTAGATATCTTGGACTTCCTTTCGAATTTACTTGTTATCTTTCTTTCTATCACTAATGAGCTTTTGTTTCTAAAATTCTAAACTCGGTATTCTTTACGTCAAAACAAAATGAAACACTCTGTTGGTGAGTATTTTCTTACTCCAGATTGTTTTCACAGCGTTTAGTCGAAGATTACGATCTCTAGAAAATGTTCTTAGAGTTTCACATTTTGTAATTGTATTCCTTTTATGTTAAGTGGCTTAAATAAACTAAGACATGTTTGGAAAGAGATAAAAATTTAATCTGAAGAATGTTTCATTACATGAGGGGAGGGGGGGGGATAGATTCAGTAATTATTTTGATCAGCACTAGCTAATGTATTTTTTGATGTGTAATTTTTGAACCCACTTGCTGTTAAAAACGGTGAATATTTCGTTAACTAAAGATATCTTTTTAGAATAAAAAGAAAACAAAATATAATTTAGGTCCTTTTTTCTGTTTAGTTGATTTAAATGAAAATATTAAGAGAAGAAAACTTTAATTTTAAGATCTTGATAGCAAACTTTTGAAAATCTCATATAATCAGAATTAATATATTCAAATTAGAAGAAATATCTCGTCCGTAATCCTTGTTTCAAGATCTCGTTCCGTGCGCAAAACAAAACGTTTTAGTTATGATAAATTGAATAAAAAAGTATCTTAGCTAAGGTAAGAAATTTAGGGTTATGCCTGGGAATGAAACGGCATTCAAGGTTTGATGATTATTTTTGACTAATTTAGAAGACCCTATAATTCAATTTCCTATTACAATTTAGACTGTGCAAATTAACTTTCAACTATTTACACAAATAAAAGAGAATATATTTGTATGTATGAATTTATATAGATATTCTCTATGCAGATCAGCATTTTATGTTGGATCTCCACCAAATTTGGTAGGGAGGTACTTGGGCACCCGAGAAGGAACGTGGGGTGGGGGGGGGGGGGGTAGGGGGGCGGCTTGGAACACCAAAATACTATTGTACCATTCGAACTTTAATTTTAGGACCCAATAATAGAGATTTTCTATGAAGCGAGGGCGAAACAATGCTCTCAAAAATTAGAATAAAAATATACACAGAAACTTCTTATTTTTCTACATCAGGTAAAGTTTGTTCCAATGTTCCAAGGTAATTAGAACGTGAATCATAACTACTTTTAACTGATTTCATGCTAAAATGAAGGTAAACCTTCAGTTAGAAATTTATTGTTGATCACGGTCATTGTTGAACGACGCTGCTTTTGTTAAAATTTGTAGCGTGAAGAAAATCATTGACAAGAAAAGATCTGTTGCCATTTTTTCTCGACTGTAAACAAATAAATTTCTTGCTTTTGTTTTGAGGCTTTTCCTGTAATCCGGGGACTTAAAAATTTTCCTTTTTGGTTATTTTTTCGCGATCTGTCATGAAATTTTACAGATTTTTTTTTTGTTCAAGTCTGATTGTTGAACACGCGTCACTTGACATAACTTGTATTTTCGAGGTAGACCGTGCAAAGCCAGATGACTCAGCTAGTGATGTCATGAATTTCTTGCGTATGTGCAACGTAGTATTAAGACCTAAAAGTAGTACAGAATAATCTCACTTAACCGAAACTCTTTTAATCGAAACCTCGTTTAACTAAAGTTAGTTTACTCTTTTTTTCGTAAACACAGTAAAACCCCTCCTAACGGACATCCCTCAACTGCGGACATCCCTTTTACGCGGACAATTTTTAATTCTCCCATTGTTACCGTCTCGGAACATATTTTTTACTTTGTGATTTAAATTATCTACGTAGTAATATTAAAGTTCATGACGTTCTTGAAAGAAAAAGCTTATATAAAAAATCACATTTATTGACACTATTTACATTTATCTAGTTTAAATTCTTCCAATGAAAATGCCTAAATTCTTATCATGTCACCTTCATCTTAATAAAGAAAATCTTATTCTATTTTTACGCTGTTGCCACAAGTCAAAAGTAAATTTTTTGTTACCTCGAAGCGGAAAGGATGATTATTAGTTGGTTTCAAGGCTTATCTCTATCACCCATTCCAAGGCAAATAACATTATGAAACCCCTGTCCTGCAGAAATCCCTCTATTCGCAACTCCAACGAACTATAGGGGGCACTGCAGTCACTGTCGGAATTAAAAACTAAAACAAACGCATGTGGTAACGAAGAAAATGCTAAAAGTGTTGTGATTTTTGTTGTTATGTATGATTTATTCGCTTTATTCATTTGAAAAGAATTTTCAAAGTCTTTTGGTTATTCTGACCCATATAGAAAGAGATTAGAAACCAAAAAGTATTACGAAAGTAAACAATTAATGCAGAACACACAGTAAGTTGTTCTGAAGCTGCCATTTTCACGATGTTGAATTCGGAATTCATAAATTTTTGGTTCGCTTCGAACGGCATTTTCATTTTGTACCGTTTTTTCTATACATTAGTACATATTAAGTTCAGTTTCGTGACATTTCCGGCATTTGTTGACATTTTTGTCACATAGTGCACATACGTGGCAGACTGTCAAGAGTAACGTTTAACACTAGATAATTTATTTCTATGACTATATGATTGGATATCCAAAGAAATCATGCATTTAATTCATTCGTCATGGAAATGATTTACCTGATATGCGAAATCTTGTCAAGATACATTATTCTTTCACACAATTTTAAAACCATAACCCTATAAACAGATTTTTGGCGAACTTTTATTTTTTATTGTTCAAATTCTTAACGTTCTTTCTGGATTTTTCAATCTGTTCTGCGATAAATATTTTCAAGAAAATTTATTTGCATACTTTCTATTTCAGTAGGATACTGTAGTAACAAAGGTTATTTAAATCATTTATGTGGAATTAGGTTAAGGAAAAGTGTCCAGTCAATGTTGTTAAGTTCGTTTTTTTTTCTTCATCGAATTGAAAAACTGATATTTATTCAAATTCACTCAGAACAAAATACATAAAATGTGTACTCACAGTTTATATATGGTGGTAGTTTTCTTTTCAGTTGATTGACCATTACTTCTTTTTACTTATCGAATTCTGTAATCTTACTATCATTTTATTCCACTCATGATAAAAATTAAAAATGGTTTAACTAAAAACGCGAAATCTCGCCAAGGCTACTTTGCTCGCACAATTCCAAAACTATAACCCTAAACAAATTTGGCGAAACCTTTCAGCTGAGAATAAAAGGAATAAAGTAAATTCTTTCTCGGTTAAACATTTTTCATTTTGTTCTACGATAATAAATTCAAGAAAATATTTTGCATACTGTCCATTCCAACTAAATGCTGCTGTAAAATATGATTAGTTAAATTAATTTAAGATTAAAAAAAACTCATATTCTTACAAATTCATACAAAACAATAAAAAATTTTACCTGGTATAACGTTATCCAATTTTGTTAATCCAGAGTTTTCTTGTTTACGCTTCCACCATTTAATACTTTTTTGAAAGAAATAAGGAAAACTAACATTATTTTGAGAAGCTCGAGAATACTACTAAGGGACGAATTAATTTCTGTTGTTGAAGGCGTTCTTAGACATGTTGAATGCGTTACTCAGAACAAACTGACCGCGTTTACGTCAACAGATACACGTGGAGCGCAACGTGGCAATGTTTTAGTTGCATTCGCAGTTTTATAAACCACCGCAAGGTAGCGTATTCGAGCGCTGGAGTTCCGAATTGCGGACAAAAAAAAATGTCCCGTTAGTATCCGCATTCGAGGGTCTTTACTATAGGATACAATATTCACCCACAAGTCATCGAAATCAGTAAGTCTTGTTGCAGGCACTGAGTTATCTACAAATTTCTATCTTTTTTATTCCCCGCATCCAACAGTTAAATTTTGAAAAGATATAAATAATTCTATCTTTTGAAGTGCTATTACAAATTCACTGGCAGTCAGCCAATTTTTCATATAAGCGTGATCGAACGGTATTTTGAAGCAAATATTTCGCATAGCGACGCAGAACACAATTAGTAAAAAATAACATCATCTATTCACAAAAGTTCAACACAAGAAAAAAAAAGCTACTACCAAAACATAAATCGAAAGCTTTTCTGATTGGATACGGACTAAGTTTAAAACAAACCATTTCACAAAATTAACCGCTTGCGTTTCTGACAATTGATCAAGCAGCTGAAGGGGAAAAAAAAAAAGTCTTGGACTAAATTGTATTTATACCCATCTTATATTCTCAGCAGACCTAATTTTCCATGTTGTTTCCCACACAAGTTATATTTATTGACCAAACTACTTTATTTTTATTGACTAACTACGGCCTGATGCCAGTAAGGAAGAGATCCACGTGGCCTGCTGCTTTGTTCAATATTTTATATTCTGGAAAATTTCAAAAATTCAATCCTCTTCATTCGGTGGTAAGAATGATTGTTATTTGGAATCAAATGGCTAGAAATGGGTTTTAAAAAACAAATAGAAACTTCGTATGAATAAACTAATCATATAGTAATGATAACAACAATAGGGAAGTTTTCGATTTTTCAATTTTATTTTTATATGATAGAGTAACATGTATGAACATCATAGGTGAAAAAAATTTTGCGATACGATAAGTAGCTTTTTTTAAATTAATTTTTAAAGTTCAAGCGCCTGTGACGTCAGATGGCATAGGAAGTGACGTCCGATAGGAGAGAAACGCTAGCGAACCGGTTCCCATGTCATGGGAGAAATCGAAGAACGTGCATTCGACTTCGAAGTTGAAACGTAAAAGGCTTATCTCCTCGCGTTTCTGGAACATTAAACCTCTCATCCTCTCGGAAATATTCGAATATCACCATTGATATTATTTGAGGAAGATTATTTAGATTGTGCTTTAACGAATCCGGCCTCCATAGTGTGTTCAAAAGGATTATTGAATTTCTAAAAAATAAAAATATCAGCGCGCTCAAAATGTCCCTAGCGAAAACAAGGGATCTTCGGCGGAAGGCTGCCCATTCGCGTCCTGTGACGTAGGATAGTGACGTTTCAGAAGAGCGCACTTTTGCGCGTGGATTTTTAAAAATTCATTAAAAATCAACCACGGTGTTTTAAAATTCGGCGATGGTGAATTTTTTAGTTTTGAGGGTCAATTAACAATATGCAATAGCCAAAATATGAACATTTAATAGGTTGCAACTTCCCTATTCTTAGTTTGTAATTTTTCGCGTTCTCACATGCATAAAAGATTAAATATATTTAAACTGTGTAGTTTGTGTTCTGGCCAGCGAGATTCATCTTAATATGAGGGGTAGGGTGGTTGAAAAACTTTTTTTGCTATTAGAGTCCAGGACACCCCTTATTTTTTTAGACTTACTAATAGTACTATGCTCTAAAAGTTTTAGCTTCTGACTCGAATTTTAATGGGGTGCTCAATGACCCCTTAATTAAACATTAACCATAACATAGAAAATATCACAAATTTAGAAACATTTAATTTCCCCTGCTGTTTTTTTGTAAGTAATTATTTTATTGCAATGCATATGCATATTACTAGTGTATATTATAGTATGAAGCATTGTTTTTTCGGTTCAATGTATTTTTTTAACCCCCTTCCTATACTTATGATGTTTTGGGGGAGGGGGTTGAGCACCCTCTTTTAGTTGAAATAAGACGCTAAAATTCTTCCAGTATATTACTATCCATAAGTCTAAAAATATTGAGAAGTGTCCTGATATCTAGGAGAAACTTTTTTTACATGTATTTATGAACCACCCTAATAAGGGTGGTCCGATGGAAAAGATGGATTGACACTACTGATATAGACATGTTTATAAATTTTGAGTAAGGAATAGAAATTCATTTAACAGTAAGAGTTATCCTAAAGCTCGATCGCAAGTAATGCTCCAAGTGAGATACAAAATGGCTGATATCCCCACTCGGATGATAAGACCTTTATAGTGCTGCATATTTTACCTGATTTTATGTATGCAGCAAAATAATCTTAGCTCAAGCATTGTTGAAAGCTCATTCGTTTAAATTGGATGCACGATACAAAATCTCAGTAATTTTCCCGCACTCGCAGCCGGGTGCTTGCGAGAGAAGTAATTTTCCACATTTTAAGTTTTACTCTCTCTCTCGGTATAGTCGCGATAATTTCGTGACCAGGAATTCTTAACCCTCTGTATGGGGCAAGGCTCTCCAGATCTTAAAGTTTTCCCGCGCTTCCATTCTTAAAACTCCCGCGTACTTTATTCACTTAGCTTATCTTCTTGACAGGCTTGAATTTCTCCTCCGTTTTAACGGCATAAAATTGAATTTCCTCTCCTGTGCTCTAAGCGATTTGAAAATGTTCAGGGAAGCTTGCTCAAGTCTTGCTATGTTTGGGTCTTTGAAGCAGTAAATATTAAATGCAAGAGCAGCCTAGTGTTTTAAATGTAAGAAGATTTGAACCTGAAATCAGTATTCTTGTAATTTGAGAGTTCGTTGAACTAAGGGGAAAATGATTGCGAAAAAAGAAAGCAATGAAGAAAGCATTTTTTTTTCTACACTTCGCCACACATACCGATTTACAAAATAAATAAATGACTAGTTAAAGGAAGAAATAAAATGAACAGATATGATGGTTCGGAAATGTTAAAAAGATAAATTAATCTAAGCTTCCTATTTATGAGCAGTTAATTCTTAGCAAAAGGATCGCAAACATAGATCTGGTTTAATGCACGAGGCAAGGCATTATACGTAGTACGATCCAAAAGTTCAGGAGCAACTTTATCCTAAATATTTCACATCCCAGAAGCACGTCCACCATCAAAATAGTCACCTTGAGCGACTATGCACTTCTGCCAACGTTCGTTTATAACTTTTGGAACCACTCCTAGAAGCCATTTTCGTACCCTCCTGAAAGGCCTCCTGCGATGCAGCTTTAACTTCATCTGACGACGGAAAGCGGCGTCCCTGCAAATGTTTTTTAACTGCTGGGAGTAGGTAAAAGTTATACGGGGCTAAATCGGACAAAACGTGGTGTTATTTGCTTGACATCCAATGGAAGCGTGAAAACCTCAACATGGAAGTTCTAGTAAGGTTTTATACAACTTGTTCCGGAACTTTTGATTGTACTACGTACTAAGGTTGGTCGTCTTAAACATTATTGAATAGGCTATTGGTGGAAGAAATAGCTTATTATCCTGAATGCGTTATTATAAGTTAGGCAAGAAACTGGTATATGCCCCTGATTGTACCATTTTCCATTGATGTGATTAATCATGTGAAAAAGTAATTTTCAGACATCAGAAGAATCTACCCTGATAGTACATGTCACAGCAAGGGTACAACGACGTAAAGAGTGTCACAATGGTCACAAGTCACAGAGTGACAGAAATGCGGTGGTCTCCATCCGGAGTCACGCTGAGACACATTTGTCGCAAATGTGTCTCAGCGTGACTCCAGTGAGACATCGCATTTGGCAGGTTGGTAAGGTGCAGTGACGTAACAATGGTCACAAGTCACAGAGTGACAGAACTGCAATGTCACGCCGGGATCACGCCGAGTCACATTTGCGACGTGGTTTCTCGGGATTTACTGAAACGTTGCTGCATCAAATAATTTGATTAGTCTCTTTTTCATATTTTGTAATCGTCACTTTGATGTCACAGCAAACTGACACTCCAAAGGTGGTGTAACCTGCAGATGACCATTTGCAACCGCCACGCGATCTTATGTGACCTTCACGGAACTTTTACATAAGGGCACCTTTTTAGTGTTACTGTGTTGTTGGGGCAAATAATAAGCATTTTTTTCTCAAATCTTCTTCAACCCAACATCAGAGCTAAGGTGGCCAAATCGGTAAGGAGCCAGAATCGTAACTAGAGAGTTCCGGGTTCAATGCCAGCCGGTCGCCTGGCATCGTGATTACTCATGATAACTCCGTGTTCACTCCGTGTGGATGACTGAGGTACGTTAAATAGTCGTGGTCATTAAATCCTCCAGGTGAGTCAATACGGCTGGGGGTGCTGAACCAGAAGTTGTTTAAGAAAAATTCTTGGTCCAGTACCCTCTCCCCCCCCCCCCTATGATTCTAAATTTCGAAATGTTGATAGATGGTGCTTCCATTTATCAGTGGCTGTCTGAGCTAATTCGGACTTCCACCTAAAAGGTGCTAGCTAAAACGGAAGCCATCCCTCACTGCCTTAAATTGACTAGCAAATAGTATCAATAACCAAGCATTAAGCTTTTGATAATTTTTGATATGTGCTATCGCGTAAAAGGGGAAAAAATGAATAGGCTATGTATTCAGAATTGCTATAGCTATGGTTGAGCTATTGAACTGCTTAAGATCCAGTCAGAATTTCATTTCAATTGAATTGACTCTTCAAAAATGTTGTAATTCACTTGTATAAAATATTTTGAATGTTTAAGGATAATCTTCCGATACTCGAAATTTAAAAAAAAAAAAAAAAAAAATCATTGCATGTTTGAGGCATGCTAGGGAGTCAAACTGCTTCTATTATTTAAAAGTAATTTAAAAGCCTATTCAAAAAACGGAAAGTCTGCGCCATTATAAACCAGGCCCCTATTTCTCAATTTTATCTGTAAATTTTGAAGGCTGAAAAAAAGATTTTGTTAATGTGGAAATATTCTTACTTTGTAAAATAGCTGCAATAGCTTGTAAAATTTTTGAGATGGCATGTTCTTCGGTTCAAATTTTTGTTGTAAGCTTAAATTTCGTGGGGAAAAAGTTACAAATTTTTAACCCTTCTAAAGTTCAACAAAATGCTATATTAGAGCTATTGAGACACGTGCGTAAATTGAAAAAAACAAATAATCAGAATTTTTCCGAAACCGTTTAAACAAAAGTTCTCAGACGATTTCATATTTTTCTCAATTTTAATTGAAAGAAGTCGTCTGAATGTAACACAATGCTTATTACACACTGCAACACAATATTGTATTGTTACACATATTTAATGTTCATTTGCATAGCATTTCATTTGCATTATTTATGCATGTTATATAAAGTTTACGTATGCGTAATGGTATCCGCATTATGCGTTGCGGAACGTTATCATGGGTGGCCATTAGACCCTTAGTTGGGGTAGAAAAGATCATGAAAGCTGCGAAGTATTTGAACAACACTGTGGATCAGTCGCACCCTTATATGGTATCTATCTTCCCAATAGATCTTCAAACAGGACAACAATCCGTGTCATAAGGCTTCTATGATTGAAGTGGTTCGATAAGCATAGTGATAAACTTCAACTAATGTTCAATCTACTTAACTCACCGGATCTTAACCCGATAGAGCACACTTGGGCTTTAATCAGGGGTGTTTGTGATCCAAAATTTCCGAAAATTTTGGATTGCTGTTTCCGATAACTTTGGACCGACAACATTCCAAAACTGAAAAATTAAAGAAAAAAAAACTTTTAAAATGATTTTCATTAATGATTTTAATGATTTTTTTGTATGTATATTTGAAGAAATTTTACGGGAGAGGGGAGGGGGTCAAGTTTCTTTATAATTTCAGAAAATTTTACTTGAGTTCACTATCAAAACTGGCTTTCATAGAAATGCAGCTCAAGGAGTTAACTACACCATGTTAAAATATCTGTACTTATAGCGTGATTTCTGCTTAGACGTTTGGTTCAACTTACATCCAGTCATCTACCAAGAACTTGTGGCATCCATTGCATGGCGAGTTGCAGCTATTCTGGAGGCCAAATGCTACGCAATACTTCATAATGTTTTGAATGGTCATAATGTTTTATTATCAGATCATCACAAAACTTCTGCTTTCCACATTTCACATTCATTTGGGGGTTTTCAAATTTACGGTTTTGGAACATATCATCAGTTGTACGCTATATAGGATGGCGAGAGCTTCAAACTTCAATCATATTGATAAGTTACATAGTTTAGCTTACTAAGAAAGTTAGGACAGAAAAAAAAAAAAAAACATGCCGTCTCAAAACTTCTGCTTTCAACTGTTCACATTCATTTGGTGTATTTTTTAAATCAAAAATTTTCACACATATCATTAGCTCTGCGCTATGTAGGGTGACAAGAGTTTTAAATTTCTGATTTATATCATTAGGTAGTTTAGCTTACTAAAAAAAATAGTGGGGGCAAAAAAAAAAAAAAAACATGCCGTCTCAAAACTTTTTGCAAGATGTTGTGCATTGCATTTCTGTTACCCTCTAAACAGTTACTTGCCGTTTTGTTTAGCATAAAACAACCTAATGACTTTTAAACGAAAAAAAAAACAGGTTTTTTAGAATCAAAAATCTCAAAACAAAGCAGTAACTTACAAAACATTCTCGAGATAGTTTCACTTTAAACTAAATACTGAACGTGAGAGGATAAAACGCATTCGCTATACGACTCATAACTAAATTCGTACTAGCCAAGTAATTTTCCGCATTTTAAGTTTCACATTCTCGTGAAGAGACTCAATTATTTCATGACTAGAAAGTTCTAAACTCCACGCTTCAGGTGCTGCTTTTCAGATCTAAAAGTTTTCCCTCTTTTACGCTTTTAAAGCTCCCCCACTCTTTATTCACTTACTTTCTTGACAGGCTGGATTTCTATTCTGCATGGCAAAGCAAAATTAAGTTATCTCCCTTATCTCCTCAGTGATTTGCAAAAGCCGAAGCAATTCACCTTTCTGAGACTACACGTTGTTGAAGGTGCTAGGATTTAAGAAAATAATTTAAAGTTGACTTATTTTCACCTCATATTGCAATGTTAGAAAATGTAGGATTAAGTAAGAGAAGTTTTGTCTTTAAAACAACTTCATCAATAAATCATCAATTAAGAACGCAGGAACTAACAAGAAGTTCTGTCCAGAACTAGACAAACCTACTTTCCCGTATACCCATACTACTTTGTAGTACCTGTTCTATATTCTCAAAGATATCTAAAATCGCAAATTTTTTTCAAACATATTTTTAAAATAATTTAAGCTGGTTTCTAGGAATAAAATATTCCTCACTCATCTAAAAAAATTAGATATGTAAAAAAAAGAAAAAAAAATATGAAGCAGCCAACTCCACCTTTTTTCATTAAAAAAATCTTTAGCAGCTTTCAAAACGAAAAAATAATAACTAAAATTAATAAGCTCATTAAAATAAATACATCATATAAAAAAAATTTATTTTTTCCCTGTTGCCAAAAACATTTTTTTTGAATGAATTAATGCACTTACCCAAAAAAAAGCAATAAAATGTCAACTTAAGGGGGGGACACTGGACGTTCAAAAAGAAGAAATTTTTGTCAAAGTTTTGAAATTTTTATTTTTTGAATTTATTTGAATATGAGGACAATTTTGTGAGTTTTGTTTTATTTATTATATTATAGAGAATGACTTAAAATAAGTTTCAGTGTTGTGAAAGCAAATTAATTACGCAAGGGACTTTTCAAAGTTTTGTTAATTATCATTAAGGTTATTTACATTTTTTTAAAATAATTGGACTTCTAATTGAAATTTTTTAATGAAATTTTATAATTAAGCTTGTATTAGTGTTTAAAGTATATGGTTAAAATTTCATGCAAATCCATCAATAATTAAAAAAGTTTGTTTTCAAGGTCCAGTGTCCCCTTAAAGAAATAATTTTCATTGTCAAAAAAAAAAAAAAAAAATCTTCTGCGCATATCTTTATGTAGAAACATAAATGACTTCGAGTTTATTCGCCAAAAACTGAGTACCTATATTGAAATTTCGGAGTCGAATATTTAAGAATCGAAGTCAGTCATTTGTCCTCCATGTATAAATTTTTGCCAAAGCTACAAAGTCAGAGTCGAAGTCGGGGAGTTGGAGTCCGAATAATTGTCGGGCACAGGAGTCGGAGTTGGAGTCAAGTGCCCCTAAATTCTCGGAGTCGAAGTCTGGAGTTTGACGTCAAGAGTTATTTCCAACAAAATTTCTGTTAAGTAAATCCGCCTTCAAGTACGGAATCTACATTGACTTTCAGTTTCCCCGTAGACGCTATTGTTAAGGGATTTGAACTGTTCAAAATTGAACGGAAAATTGTTCAAATCAAAAAGATATTTTATATACAAGTTTTTCATCAAAAACTTTTTCCTACAAAGTTTGTTTGAAGCAAACTCGCCTCACAGTTCGGAATTTCCTTGAATTTCCCCGTAGACGCTAATGTTAAGTTTTTTTGAACTGTTCAAAATTGAACAAAAAATAGTTCAAATCAAAAAGTAAAATATGGGAATGAGGTGTCCTCGCCGAGATCTTTCGAACAAAATAAAGTTTTTTCGAATCTTACTATTCATTCAAAAGTTATTGGAGGGGGGAGGGGGCAGACAGACAGACCGACAGATATTTTTTCCCATGTCAATACCCTACTTTCCAATTTTTAATTTTTCGATATTTATTTAATTATATTATTTATTTTTGACTTTTTTTTGTTTTTCGCGATTTTTTTAAGATGCATTAAGCATTTTCTCTCATCCTTTTTTCTTCCTTTTTTGACTTTTACTGGGAAAGTAGGCTAAAAACGGCAAATTTAAATCCGTGTACATAAGGGTGTCTCAAAAAAATTAAAGTAGATTTTTCAAGTCGCACACCCTCCTATGTTTTTCCTTTTAGGTCAAAAGAATTGTAGAAAAAGTTTCATATAATTTTAGAAAAGGCAGCCCGTGTCGACTCGCGCCTGAAAGTGTGAACCGGATGAACCGGCCTGTGTGCTAGGCCGAATCGAAAAAAATTTGTTTTGGAAGTTTGAAATTTCATGTTGATAAAACATTGCTCCTATAGCCCCACTTGTACCACAAAAATATTTATTCAAATTAAAAATTGTTTAGGTGTCCTGCAGGATGCCTAAAATTTGTAAATTTCTTCAAATTTTTTTTTTTAAATATAATTTAAAAAAAAAGAAGTAAGGTTTAAGAA
Organism: Uloborus diversus; assembly: GCF_026930045.1. Classification (NCBI taxonomy): domain Eukaryota; kingdom Metazoa; phylum Arthropoda; class Arachnida; order Araneae; family Uloboridae; genus Uloborus; species Uloborus diversus. The sequence continues at coordinate 174,037,083 of NC_072734.1, forward strand.
GTTATTAAGCTGAAAAATACAAACAGTAAAGTCGATATTTAGCGTCAATAGAAATTTTTTCTCTCTTGCAATATTTAAGTCTCCCAATAAGTACTCTAAATTTTGATTTTTTTTAAATTTTAAGTTAAATATTTCATTTTAAATAAATTATTTTTATATTATTCATTTGCAAATATTGATTTGAAAATGTGTTCTCTAATAATTTTTGGACTTTATATTTAATTGAGATGTATATGTAACTTTTTAAAAGATAAATCGAAAATATCAATTTTTTAAAGAAAATTATATTTTTTACGCCTTTTGCTAGACACCTAAATATTTTTTAATTTGGCTAACTATTTTTGTGGTACATGTGGGGCCATAGGGGTAACGTTTTATCAGCATGAAATTTTGAACTTCCAAAGAAAATGTTTTTTCGATTCGACCTAGCACACAGTGCTAGTTCACACTTTCAGGCGCAGGTCGGCACGGGTTGCCGTTGTTCAAATTATATGAAACGTTTTTTGCAACTCTTTTGACCTAAAAGGAAAAATATAAGAGGGTGTGCGACTTGAAAACACGACTTTCATTTTTTTTGGGTTGGGGAGGGGGGCACCTTAGTACACATGCACTACTGATATGAAAAAGGGGAGCATGTTGAGCAGCATAGAAACTATTGTACACCCAAACCTCTTTTTGTGCGGTCTTTTTTTTTTTTTTTTTTTTTTTTTTTTTGTGTGCAGTTTATGAAAATTATTTATAAAACGAGTGCGAGGTAATATCTTAAAGTGATGACAGGGGTATCCCGATGGGAAGTCACTGTGACTTCCCAAAAATTTCTTTATTCGGGAAATTTTTCGGGAGTCGGCAAAATTATCATCACTTGGTTTATTTTGATTTCGTTTAAATATAACATTTTGGGTTATTTTCTACGTGAGACTTTTTTATGCGGTTCCTATCCATCACATAAAAAAAAGAAAAGAAAATTAACTGTGCTGCAAAAACAACTTTTTAAAGCTACTGGTGAAGTTTCGAACAATTTTTTATGCGATTATTTTATGCGGTCCCTATCCACCGCATAAAAAGAGGTTTGGGCGTACTATATATTTAGCTTGTCAAATGATACATCATTCAAGAACATAGTGTGCCATAATAATTAAAACAACGCATGGATTGAGGAATTACCGTTTTTCGATACTCTTCGTGCAATGTGAAAATACATACAAATTGTATTTATCGTGCTCGACCTGTTCAGCCAAATAAAAGTGTTCAGAAGACGGACGGTCTTTTTAATCAAAATGTTAAGACAGCCAAATGCTTAGAAATAACCTTCCTTTACACTAACATACAGCTACGGGTAGGCATGAACCCTCTTTCACTCGAGAAGGGAAGACCCCCAAGTCACGTGCTAGGCTTTAATGCGAAACATTGGAAGAAATCAGGTTTCGTTTGCTAGTCTCGCGAAACTAAAAAAAAAGGGTCGTCGTTGTTGAGTCATGTGACTTGGGATCTTTCCCTCAGCTTTTGCTAGGCCAATGATTGGACGAAATCTTTCCATTTACTAATTTCTGTTCCAAGGCATGAACGTTGCTTGGTTATGCATGAGAGAGTGAGGCTATTCTGCTTTTCTACTGAACAAGAGCTACTTCCTGCTTCAGAATCGCTAATGCGTGAGCCTTTTTTTTTCGAGCGGGGTGGGGGGGGGGGGGGGTAGGAGACAAGAAAACCACCTGCCCGACGACGATGTCCAAAATTTATTGCATGAATGAAGAACATGCAAATGAAATCATTCGTGTGACTTTTTCATTGGAAAGGCAATTTTCCTAGGGTTTGAAAGATGTGGTAAAGTCTGACCTCAAAAAATTGGCCTTTGGCTCCTACTCGTTTCAGAATTGTCCATTTTTGTGGAGGGGCGCAATGGAGTATGCTCCAACTTAGAAAGTTGGTGCATAATTTGCAGGTGCGTCATTGGTTCTAGAACTTAAATACGTCACCTTGAAATTTAAGAAATTAACCAAAGAGTTAAAGCATTAAGGCAGATATCTCATTCGACATGTCACTACGTAAGTTGGTGGGCCTTGGTTTTACTTCTTTCAGCAGCTATCGGTCAGAGATAACAACGCCTTTTATAATTAATTTCAATTAAAAATTGTTGAGAGCAGTGTTGCAATAAAGAATTCAAAGCTTGCCATTTTTACTGTTTCGCCAACTGAATGCAGTTATTGCTGCAACTTAAACCTTTCAGGTCTAAATAATCACATAACTAAAATATACTACGAGTACATTCTTTTATATCGCCAAAATGTCGCTAAACTCCAAAACATAGCACTAGTCCTTTCTTCCTTCTCTACCTATTTTATGGAATGGACTCGTTTTCTTAAATGACTGATAAGGGTCATTTGTTCGCTCTCGGACTATATTATCATCTAATTGTGTACGAAATCTACAAGGTGTACGAAAACCGTACAGTATTTTCTATGCAACTCAACAGTCAAACTGCGTTCCTAGTTCCGTGGAGGTCAGGTGTAGAGAAAACGTAGATCCTTCTCCCAAAATATGACACTTCGTTACATGAATGCTGGAACGAGTCTCGCTTTTCCTCTAGAAAAAAAAAGGCTCTACTTAGAAGAGGAAATTACATTGCCCTGGTTGCCAGTTGACATGATTCATCTGCAGGTAGCAAGATTACATGCTGTCGTCGGAACACATAATTGAACCTCAGAACTAGATCAGTATTAATATTTGATGCTTTAAATAAGGTGTTTGTGTGAAGGGGGGAATAATCATATTAGTAAGATATTTCTTCAATTTTTTTCTATCTACACTGATTGACAATTGCTAAGGAACAAAAGAACAGAATGAAATACATAGTTAGTAGGGAGGATGTGATTTATTATAAGTACAAAATAGTACAGATATTACTGCATCAATGAAGTAAAAACTTAAAAATAAAAAATAATCCTACTTAAATGATTTTCATACAACAACAAAAAAAATGATCTAGGTCAGAATGATGGTGACATGAGTGCCTTAATATGATGTATGGTTACCAGGGACACTAAAGCACAATTTACATCTGTTTTCCATACTCCCCACTAATTATTGAGGAGCGCTTGGGGGATGTTTTCCTACTCCTCTCTCAACGCAGATTTGAGTTCTTGTACTGTTTTGGGAGGGACGGTTCTTCGCGCAACACGTCTGCCAAGAGCCTTCCAGGCAAGTTCAATTGGATTTAAGTCGGGAAAGTAAGCAGGCCACTACATACGGAGAATGTTTTCACTTTGCAGTGTGTCTGACACTTCAATGCTCTAGTGTGGCTGCGTATCGTCGCCCGTAAAGAGAAAGTGTGGACCTACAGCCCCACTAAAAAGACGAACATGGTCCAGCATAACATCTCTGCAATACATTTGCGACGTATCGCTTTCTTATTAAAAAATGTGAAGCGGTGTTCTGCCATTGTGCATGATGCATGCCCACCCCATGACTCCTGGGCCGTACAGATCACGTTCGCAAACAAATTTTTGTGCATAACGTGCTCCACGCTCTCTCCACAGTAGTTGGTGACCAGAATCACTTGTCACACTGAAACGAGATTCGTCAGAGAACATCACTCTAGACCAATTTTGACGATCCCGACTAACATGTTCCTTACACCAGCGTAATCTCTCTCGACGATGGCGTGGTTGAACTTGGATGCAACGTACGGGCTTCCGTGCATACAAACCGACATTATTTACTCGCCATGAGATGGTACTTGCAGAAACATGCGTACGGGTAGCGGTTGTTAGATTTGCAACTATCTGTCCAGGAGTGAAATTTCTGTACCTTTCTGCCATGAGGGCTACATAGCGATCCTCTGAAGGTGTGGTGCTTCTACAATAACCCCCGGCATGCTTTTGCAAAACATTTCCACCTTCAGCGGCCTTCTTTAATCGGGAGATGGCACTTTTTGATATACCCATTGCAGCAGCCACAGTGGTGACTTTGACCTGCTTCTAGTAGTCCAACGGCTCGTCCACGATCGCAGATATTCAAATGATGTCTTGTGCTGACATTTTACTCTTAAGTATTTCAAGAACCAAACAGAATTTCAGAGAAAATCCTTTTTTAACATCCAGCACTATTTTTGTTAAAAACCAAACAACGTGAATTTTCGTACGAATCTTGAGCGTGTATGCACTGTATTTTATACAGATAACGAGTCTTGTTCTACCACGCCATCTGAACTTAAATTTATTTCCATTGGCCAGGTGGTTGAGGTACAAATTTGCATAAATCACTTGTTCCTTAGCAATTGTCAAGCAGTGTATTTTTGAGTCGTAAAGATTGGTTTTTTTCAGGTTATAATCTTTAGCTTTCTTGAGCACTGTAACTTTGTCTTTGTCGGATGATAGGATTAAAAAAACTTTCCTTTATTGACTTTATTCTTCATTTCAAAGCTTTTTACCATTCCGAGGCTTAGACAGACTTTGCGGCTGACCAGCATTTCACAAAATAGGGGTGTTCCTTTTTAATTTATTGTCAACTAGTGGTACCCGCACGGCTTTGCCCGTAATAGAAAAATTAAAAGGTCTTTTGGCTCGCCTGTATACAAATAATGTATGGTGAATTTTCTCGCCAATTGGCTTGTACCCATGTTACGGTTCCACGTTATGATAATTTCGCATCTCGCTTTGTGTCCATGTTACGGTTTCACGTTATGATAATTTCGTAATTTACTCGTCTATCTTATGATAATTTTATTCTTAAAATTGGAATAGAAAAAGAACCATATCGAATTTTCGAAAAATCGCTTCGAGGTGCACACCCCAACTTACAAACTAATTCTGTGCCAAATTTCATGAAAAACGGCAGAATGGTCTAGGCGCTATGCGCGTCAGAGATACTGACAGACAGACAGACCTCCTGAACAGACAGAGATCCGAAAAGAGAGATTTTCAGCGTTATTATTAGTAATAATAATAAAGATACATAATGCTATTGTATCAGCCAGTTATGCAATGGCTAAATATTTATCTCAGTTTCAACAGTTTCTTATAAAAAGCCGTCATCACCATATTCACTGTAACAAAATTCCGAAACGTCATTGATTATTTACGTGGAACGTTTCGGGATTTCAGGGGATTTCCTATATTTCCTCGTAAAATCAAGTATCTTTGCAAAAAAAAGTTTCCCGAATTGCTACAAGCTACACGAATGCTGACTTTCCACTGTTGTGAAAAATATTTTAGACACCGGTTTAAGGGTTGATTGAACGTATTTGTTTAGTTTATCGACTTTAATTCGATTACGTTCCGTCCAGGTTGACTAAGCTCCCAAAGCGAGCGAATAAATCTCTAGATAGCTGCAGCTTTGCAAGGCAAGAATCGCAGATGCTTGGTCCTTACTTGCATTGGTTTCAGCATTGCATTGACCATGGTTGCATTGATACTTCTGGAGCTTTCTTATTAACTCAGGAAGGTTCTAATCAATTGCATTTAACCTACCGAATTTTCTTTGAAGGCTCTAGACTGGATTTAACCGGGGAGATTTCCAAATTGTTCAGAAAGAGTTAATGCTCATTTTAGCGGTAAACAATTCCTGGTTTTTGCAAGACTTGTTACTGGCAGAAATTGGGCTCCTTAGCTGACCCATTATTTTCCAGGAAGGTTTCTGAATCGTTTTTACGGTGCAAAAAGTAACTTGCATTTCATAGAGAATATTTCACAGATGAGTATGAATCCTTTCTTTGAACTATCCAGCTTTGCTGTCGTATCACTCATTGCGAGCGTCCTCGCTTCTGATGTCTTAAACCAAATTGGGGATTCTTTCCCACAAGACATCCATTGAGTATTAGAGTACTTCCTTACCTCAACCTACCTCTTCATCAGTAACAATATGTTTGAAATATTTATTCATCGAGGTGACCGATGGTTGGTCTCCGTTACAGATGCTTTACTTGTGTAATATACATTGCATTTACATCTTTTGCAAGCGCCCCCTCCCCCCACCCACACCCGTAATATGCTGAATTCATTGGCTTAAATCTACCGTTACATAGACAATATCAATGTCTGGAGTGCAATATTTCACGGCATAAAAACTCTGACATCGCCCAGTCCTAATATGTATGCACACCAAACAGTTAACTTCCGATTATCCGCGAGTGGATAATCCGTGAGTCAACCAACAATTAGGAACATGAATTTTCGCAGCAAAAAGCAAATGCCAATGGCTGTTTTTTTTTCGTCGAAAATTGTAAATTTAAATTTTTATCTATATATTTGTTTATTTATTTATTGCATTTTCTTCATCGCACATGCACTTGTTCTTTATTTTTGTTAAGTTACGTTGCGTAAAAATACAAAACATTTTTGATGTTCTGTGTATATTTCCACTGTTTGTAAAAAAAAAATACTGTTTGTTAACGTATCAGTACAGCCCAGTTTTTGAGATAGAACAAATTTTACATCATTAGTCACTCATTTTCGCCTTTTTGCTGTTTATCCGCGATTTTTTTTAAATCCGCGGCACTTCTGCCACTCAATTCGTAGATAATAGGGAGTTTCTGTACTCCATCATACCATTTATATCATGTCATGAGTAAATACTCATGTCATGAGTAAAATTCCTTACATTTTACTAGAAACTTGTTCCTAGATAGACAATTTAAGAATGATTCTCCCACGAGACATGGAAATTCAAAGCCATCCATGAATTTTTCAAAGGGTTATCTCATTAAGTATTTCAGCCATTAAATCGAAAGCATTAGCTATTTCATCTTTTAGCAAAACTTGAATTTCTGGAGCTGGATTATTAGCAACAGAGTACTAGATTAAATTAGGGAACGAAATCCTGCTTTTCACTCCAGTTATTCAAACAAGCTATACGAACTCATTCAAATTTACTTAGAGTGCTCTTAAAAATGGAAGTTACTTTCGAAAGGATAGAAATTTAGTTTCTGTAATGCACTCTCTGTATTATAAGCAACTTCTCGGTATACAGGAATAACTTCCCTTTTAATTGCGCTGGAAAGAAGAAAAGTTTTATCATGTTCCCCCAGTCAGTTAGAGAATAGTTGAATATTTCTTTAAGTATTCAGGACACAAATAAGTGACTTTTTTCCAGTGAAATATAATTTTGCATTTTATTTTACCAATAAAATTGCCACTGTAAAAAACTAGCTAGTATTAAAATAATCCACCATGCTAGGCAGTACTTCGTTAGCTGTACTCTTTTCTGGTAATAAATGACAGTGGAAATCACTTTCCGGCTCAAACAGTAACAACATGCTATGCTGCCGATGGAAGGTAAAGCGCAGGATCTGCAAATTTTTCATTTTCCATTTTCTGCATTTTTGTCACTTATTATACTACATCTTTATTGTACAAGCTTGCTTATTTGGTTTCCACTGAAAACAAGTTACGAAAAAAAACATCAAAGTCCAATGTTTCCTTATTGTTCGTAAGGAATTCAAAACGCATTTCTTCAAATACAGTGGACGCCGTTTAATTGAATCAGTGGTTAATTGCATCAACCACTATAATGAATGAAATTGTCCAAAACAATAAAATCCAGTTTTTTTTATTTAGCCGCTTTATCGAATCAGCCGCTTTGTGGAATCAAAACTGTTTAGAACAAAAGTGATTCATGTAAGCGGCGGTCACTGTATCTAAAAAATTCATTTCTGCAGATACTACGCTTTACCTTCTCACGACAGTATGCATCTCTCCACTTAAACTCCTTTATGCGAAATGCCCCATTCTTTAAAAATTGCTAATAATTGGGCATAATCTCTCATTAATATGGTACCTACAAGGTTCTTATTTTTTCTACGAAATTATTTTACAAATATACGAAAAGTTCTTTCCTTTGGGGGGGGGGGGTGCATTTACATGAATCAATCACTGGAGTGGAGTCTTTATGTTCTATTGAGCCAGCACCTTCAAGTGTTGCACGAGCTATTATTGTACTTTTTCGACACTAAATGCATTTACCTAACGCTGTTGCCATTGCAGGTAATGGAAATGTCATTTTGAAGCCGCTCACTTCATCTGAATCTGTAGTAACTTGCTTTATTAAACAAGCCGCTTTATCGAATCAGCCGCTTTGTGGAATCAAAACTGTTTAGAACAAAAGTGATTCATGTAAGCGGCGGTCACTGTATCTAAAAAATTCATTTCTGCAGATACTACGCTTTACCTTCTCACGACAGTATGCATCTCTCCACTTAAACTCCTTTATGCGAAATGCCCCATTCTTTAAAAATTGCTAATAATTGGGCATAATCTCTCATTAATATGGTACCTACAAGGTTCTTATTTTTTCTACGAAATTATTTTACAAATATACGAAAAGTTCTTTCCTTTGGGGGGGGGGGGGTGCATTTACATGAATCAATCACTGGAGTGGAGTCTTTATGTCCTATCGAGCCAGCACCTTCAAGTGTTGCACGAGCTATTATTGTACTTTTTCGACACTAAATGCATTTACCTAACGCTGTTGCCATTGCAGGTAATGGAAATGTCATTTTGAAGCCGCTCACTTCATCTGAATCTGTAATAACTTGCTTGATATATTCATCAAAATCGATGTTTTTCCACTTTCTGTAGTACAACTTCAATCACTTTTACGATTTCGATTCCGAGTCACAACTGACTACAACTGTATTTATGTCGAGGACTGCATACTAAGTGCCTTGCTTCCATTATTTTTTATACCGCTAGATGGCAGCACCATCACCGGATCGAACAGTTAATGAGAATTTAGAACTAGACCAGGAGCTAATAGCTACCTGGTGCTAGCACCCCCAGAGGTATCGTTTCACATGGAGGACATTGAGACCACGAGCATATTTAACGTCGCTCAGTCCCCTTTAATGACGACGGTGGATCTTCGACCATCGAGGTTCGAACTCAGGACCCTCCGGCCCCGAATCCGACACTCTACCGATCGGGCTACCACGGCCCAATCACTTTTAAAGTAGTACTCATGTTAAACTCTTCGATAGTTTGTTATGCTTATTCACTCGTTCAACTTTCATTATTCCCCTTAAGACTCTTAGTTTTAATTTCTTAGTGACTTTCACATTCTAACCCCCAGTATACAGCAAAAATATTTGTATAAACTATGTCAAGCGATGCGTTCGAAAATTGTTTTAAAATGTTGTCCCCCAAATCCACCAAGGCAAAAATATAATTAAATAGAAAAATGAAAACATCTCCCACCACATGATACCTCAACATATTAGAATATTTATTTTCACGGAAAAAAGTCTTTGTGTGCAACTGTATCCTTGCTACAGGATATAAAAAAAAATTCCTACGTAAACATTTTTAAAATAAAAATTAAATAACTATTTTCAACATACTTCCTGAAAATTCAAAGACCTACCGGGGGGCTTAAATATAACATAGGATATCAAAATAATTTATGAACAAAGAGTCTCACTGAGCGACTGTTTTCGCCATTAGCGATAAAAAAAATTATACATAAAAATTTGAGAAATTAAAATTTAAATGCTATTTTTTACATGGGCGAAAATTCAAGGACCTGTCCTAGAAGACCTGGCAAAACTTCAAGGGCCTAAATATAATTTGATTTCAAAACGAATTTTTGTACCAACATTTGATACAAATAAACATTTTTTCCCACCACAAGATACTTTGAATTAAAAGAAAAACAAATCCTCCTGTGATTGTTCTAAACCAGGATTTTTTTTTATTTCTCACCTCCCCCCCCCCTCCTTCCTTCCGGATTTCCCTTTATGTTTTTTACCCCACAGTTTTCTAACCAATTTTAGTGTCTTCGGAACGAATTTTAAGAGGGGTTGCCAATCCCCTTCAAATTTTATGGCGCACGCCTCTAAGATTTAAGGATCCCCCCCCCCACCCCCCCGTGAGCAAGATCCCTTAAAATGAAGTTAAAGCACATACACACTAACACACTCTGAAATGAGCCCCTTCCCCTACAAAAATTTTTGGGGGTCAAAGTGTGTCTTAAACCACCTATTGGGCACCGCTGGTTTAAGGACATCTTGGTGATGATCTGGCTCATTTGTTCTATGAGAGGCTGATGGTATTTTAATCGCGCCAAGTATCAGTACACTACTAGTCAGGTTTTTTTTTTTTTTCTCGCCAAAGTTAATCTGGAAAAATATCGATCTTCGATTTTCAATCACATGTGTTTTTGCGTTAAAAAGTTTCAAACAAAATATGTGATACAGAGAAAACTTTTTAAGCCTGAAATCAATAATGGCCATTTCCCTTTTCCATGAAAACAGATTGAGTATTTTCTTTCTTCTTCCAAAGTTGCTATCTTCCGTAAACGCGAATAAAGATAAGAGCATCGATCGGCAACATTTAAGAGAATATTTTGTGCAAAATATTTCTCGGAGTTGTTGATAACAATCTTACACTCTTCGATAAATTGGAAGTCGAAAGGAAATGAAGACTTGAAAATATCATTACTATACTAAAAAAAATCCATTTAAAGTTTTGAAAGTGCTTTCAAAGACCGCCGTCACAGCGAGAAACGTTTATTTTCGCATCTAAGTCCATTGCTTGAAACTTATTAGCCATGTTTCTGTCAGAAAATCTCTCTCATGGAAGGCTGGGGTGGGGGGGGGGGATTCCGCGGCATTTCAGTAACTTTTCGAAGACAAATTCAGGGCTCATATTGATACAAAAATGGGAACAAATTAATCTATATAGGAACAAAAGGATGTTCGTGCGGGTGTTTTTATACAAGTCTAAAGTTTACGTCAGATTTTTGCCAAATTTGGTACAGAGGTCCTTTTGTGCGCACAGATTTCCAAAGGATTGTTTCCTTATACGAATTGACATTTTATTTCGGATCTTTGCTAAATTTGGCATAGAGGTACTTGTTCTGGAATTCATGTGGGGGAGGGGAGGGGATTCACCAGAAAATCCGTGAAACGGAAAGGAGTTTAGGACTATTTGACTATTAATATCAATGATTGAATTTTTGTCATTAAAAAAAATCCAAAGAGGTCTAATTTTGTATGATTTGACATTTTTTGTCATAAAATTGCTATTTTCAAAAGCTATTTTTCTGTTTTCTTATTTAATTCAGGCCCACAAGATTCATGTTTGTATGAGGTGAGTCATTTGATTTGGAACTGCTGAATTATCAATATTCTTTTTAAAAAAATCAACATATCTGGATTTATCATTTAATAAGCGTTTAAAAAACAAGTCAGTTGGAGAGTTTATTTACACAACTAAATAGTATGCTGCTTATACTATTTAGTCATGTAAAAACTAAAAAATAAAGAAAGTTCTGTCTCTGTGTGAAAAAATAAAGAAACTATATGTTGAATGTAATCGCTTTCTCCATTGGTTTAAAAGAAATAACTATGCTTATTTCTTATTGGAAGAGACATTTGCAGCTTTCCACGGAGTTCGCAAAATCTCTTCTTTCATCCACCATCGGACTTTGGAGAAAGCTTATTGCTATTTGAGAAACATCATTGGATACTGAAAATCTGCCCTCTATTCTATTTAAAGAGCCGCAGTCTTGTTTATCGGGTCTTCACTACATTTCTCTATGTCTTGTTGTATGTGTGTCGCCATGTTTCGTATTAAACGTATTTGTTTATGTTCAGCTGTCTGAATCTCTGCTTTACACAACCTTTCAACACTATATGCTTCTTTCTTTATTTTTTAAAAACATAGAAATTTCATGCAGTTTTTTTTTTTTTTTTTTTGACTTCACATTGGAATTTAAATAGATCAAAATCGAATTTTAGGAAAAAAAAACAGAAGAAAACGCTTTGAGATGCCTACCTCTGTGCTCCAAACTGATTTTGTGCCACATTTAATGAAAACTGACCTTACGATCCTGGCTGAGATGTATTACCACACATTCAAACGTTCTACTTTGTTGTTAGTAAAGATTTATGTTTTGTTTTGTTCGCGAAATTTATTTTATTTATCTACTAGCTGCGTTGCACATTTAATCTCGAAAACAAAAGTTGCGTCAAGTGACCCAAGTTCAGCAATCATGCTTAAGCATAGTTTAACTACAGTAGAACCCTTAGAGCAGAAATTAAAATCGAGGGAGCAAGTTCAATCATAAGCTTAGCAAAAGCTGGCGCAAAGATCCCAAGTCACATGACTCAACAACGATGAATGGTTTGCAAGAAACAAGCAAAAGAAACCTGATTTCCTTCAATGTATTGTCTTAAAATCTGTCACGTGACTTGGAGTGTTGGTATCCTGAATGAAAGTCTTCACTCCCTCCATTTTATCTCTTCTCAATGGTAGAACCTCGTTTATCCGGAATTAATGGGACAAAAGGAATCCGGATAATCGAAAATCTGGGTGGTATGGGTAACGAGCAAAATAAGTCTTAAAATAAGTAGACTTAGCAGTTATTACGCCAAAAAAAAAAAAAAATTGTAACAAAGGACAAAGGACATTTCAGAAGACATTAAAAATATCAAAACAATTTTTCACATAATTTCTCAACAAAGAATTGGTTTACTGTGTTCCAGATTTAACACCTGTGACGTTTGACTACAGCACGGTTACGAAAGTGCTTTATCTGTAATAAATCAAAACAGAGAGCGAATGTTTAGAGTGCTCATAGTTATGTTCTTGTTTTCATAACTTTCTGTGATCTTTCCTAACATGCAAATTTTTTAAAAGGCTACATATTTAACCCGAATAATCCAGAGATCCGGATAAATGAGGGCCGGATCAGCGAGGTTCCATTGAGTATTTGATAATTTTTCTTAGATCACATTGGAAATTAAGGAAAATAAGGATAATAAACTAAGAATCGTTGAATCAGTGTCTTTGTGCTTGTAAAGAAAAAAAAGAAATAACAATGTCTTGGTCAAGTTGCAGATTACTGCAGACGTGTTTCGGGGTTACAAGGAACCCCTTTTTCAAGAACTGTTGTTTTCAACTACTAGACGCTGAATTTGTTAGCATGAGGTTCAGGGTTGGCCGGATTGGACCCAATTGGGTTGGACCCAATGGGTTTTTTTTGAAAAAACCCATTTAAAAACCCCATTATTTAACCTAATTTTGGGTTTTTTTAAATTTTCTGAGAAGTTTTTTAAAAAAGTAATTAATTTAAATACTTTTACAATTCAAACTTCTATTTTATTTGTTCTTCGCCACAGACAATGGACATAAAAAATGAATTTTGAACTTTAATAGTATTTCTTAACTCTTAACGGCATTAAAAAAATACTTCAAAGGTTTTAAATAAATATACTTAACTTTTTTCTTTAACCGGTTTAATAAATAACTCAAATTATCTTGACTAAGTCCTGTCACCTCTGATTTTATTAATATTTGTAGATTGTACATAGGAAACTACTCTATCTAAAAGGCTTTCATGTGAATTATTTTCTGCAACCCAACACGTCAACAAATCTCGAATTAACAAGTTATATTTTTTTAAGAAATTAACAGGTTTTACAAATGGTCGGACAGAAAACAGAATTGGATGTACAGTATTGTCATTATCTTACGAAAAAGTTAAATATTTCTTACCCTGTACACAGAAATAGAAAAACAGGCAACATAAAATTCAAAGAAATTTCTTGATTAAGCTGGAATTCAGTAAATAGGGATTTAAACTACTTGAGGTTCTATAGAAGTTTTGCATAACAAAATGAAATATGATAAAGTAAAATGCAAAAAAAAAAAAAAAGTAATTAAAAACGGACAATAGATTTTATTACTCAAGAAGTAACTTTGCCTTAACTGTTAGTAATCATGGAAACTAAAAAATCTGAAACTTCACCATTCTTGGGTTTCGTCGTCTTTCATACTTTTCTTCAGAAAACGTTGAATTTTAACTAGTTTTCCAGCTTTTTTTACCCTAAGACAATTTTTGCGCTTTGTTCATATACTTACTCTACAATATACTACAAGTACCCTACATTTTCACTAAAAAAATACAAAAAAGAACCCATTTCTTTTAAAAAACCCACTTTTAGTTGGGTTTTTTTGGGTTTTATTTAAAAAAACCCCAAAAAACCCTGGGTCCATGGGCTTTTTTAAAAAAACCCGGGTTTTTGCCAACTCTGATGAGGTTTCCATCTGTTTATCAGGCCTCCATTTGTGACAATTTGACTCCAAATTTGTAGTAATCGCTTTTGAAGACGATTGACTGTTAGAAGTTTCCAGAAACTAGTTTTCGATTCGTAACATTAAACATAGCAATGGACCACATGAATCAGATTCACGAGCTGTATATGACCCGCGGACCGAAAGTTGGACTCCACTCTTATAATCAGTTGAAAGCTGTAAAGAAGACACAATTATTACACAGTTTTTCCTTTTCATTCGCACTCGGCACCGATGTTTAGAGTGAGTTTATGATGGTTAGATGCGAGAGGAATTAGGCTGGAAAAATGTAAGGCTTAAAGTATTGTACAGGATTTTTCAAAAGAGGGCATATTTTGTCGGAACAAACATAAATATAACTTTTCACGTTTATTGTTTAAGCATAAAAATGAATTCTTTATTTCTTACGTACACAAAATTCCAAAACATGCATAATATTTTTCTGATTTTTAAAAGATAAACTGAATAAAACAGGCACATTTCATTATGAGCATATTTTGTAAAACTTCTAGGTTTTAGTTATCTAAAAAACACCATAGCCTACAAAAAAAAAAAAAAAAAAAAAAAAATTAAAGCTGTCATTTTCTAAACGTTGCTCCTTTGAAACTTTTAAATAACGAGCTGATGTGTGCATCACATGACTTCCTGTTACTCCAATTTTAATGTCATTTTCCCATTATTGGCAATTTTAATGTGATTCAATAGTTAACTCTCTAAATATCAACACCAGTGGCCAAATTGAAACAAGATTAAGAAAAAAAAAAAATCGCCAAATTTGTCGTCAACTTGGTGACAAAACTTGGCGGCCAAAAGACTGGGGATATATCGCCAAGTGTCCGCCAAATTATAACATCACTTAAGTATACATCGAAATTAACAATGATTTCCCCCCAAAAAGGGGCAAAAGACCCCCTTTGGGGCACACGAATGCGACCAAAAAAGAAGGTAAACAACTAGACTCCACTAGGAGTATACGTACCAAAATTTCAACTTTCTAGGACATACCGTTCTTGAATTGTGCGGCATACATACGCACATCCACACATACGTAGTCGTTGTAATTAACTCGGGGAATGTCAAAATGGATATTTCGGGTGTTTATACGTTCTTAGGCACTTATCCGCGTGTGGTCGAGTTGAAAAAAAAAAACTTAACATTCATTCGGGGTTGAGGAAAATGGAAATTAAGACCGAATTTTGAGTGAAAATTGTTTCGCGAATACAATACTTTTTTGTAAAAGGAAGTAAAAATGAAACTCTTTAAATTGTTTTAGTTCATGGTAATTGAGTTTACGTATACAAAATGATATTAATGTACCATATCGAAGATATTTCCACGTTCTGAATGCTGTAAAGAGATGCATTTAAATGAATTTTAGCTTCTTAATTTCACGTCGTACATCTTACTTAAGATTCGCGTACTTAAACTCATGAAATTAATTACTTAAATCTGCTCTGAAATTTGTTTAATATCGAGTTAATCACATTTCCACATTTTTCAAAGGCCCTTCCCTATAGATTGACCACTTTGTCTTCAAGATAAGGGGAAATATTATAATTATTTATTTTATCAGAGTAATTTAAGTGTTACATCTTCCATGTAATAAGGAAAGACTAAGTAAATCCAATTAATTTATCTCCCGTTTCTTAACTTTTGCCTCGTATTTTCGTAAAGGATTAAAGAGGCACTTGAACGGTGATGGCTGCAATAAGGATTTGCGTTGTTATGATTAGTTTAGGTAATTAATAGAAATAATATGATGATAAAAATGCTTATAGAAATGATTAATCAGGAAGATAATTATGTAAAGAGCTTCTTTATATGAACTACGTAGCAGAACAAAACTAAATTAATGTTCTTAATAAAAACAATCATTTCAAACTCGATTAGTATGTTGAATCAATGTAAATTTGCGTTAATTTTAGCACAATAGTTATAAGTTGTGACTTTTGATTATTAGGTGCGCTCCTTTTAAGCAGTGTATTAATAAAATGCAGGCATTCATTTTCCTTTCTGCATTTTTTTCTTTTTCTTTTTTTTAAATAATTGAGTGTTCTAACATAAAAGGAATTGCAACCAAGAGCGTGTCGAGCTCAACATGGAAGACTTTCAATAAATTTCACAAATGTAATTGTTTTGGTTTTTGTTTTAAAATTTTTCGTTACACAGATTTAAAAGACAATAAATGTTTCATAAATGTATGTATTTACAAAAGAAAAAAAAATCGAACTGAGAATGTACATAGTATTTTATCAAGTAAAACCTCCTTACCCCTTTTTTGATATGCTTAATTTAAATTTAAATAATAGGGGGTGACACACTTGCCCCTTATTATCGGATAAGTGGGACACCCATCTGATTTTTCAAAAAATATAATTGTTAAAAATATTTAACGCATTATATTTTAGAAAACAATGATGAACTTTTGTTCATTAATAATGTCCAAGATAAAAGAAGACAATAAGTTTACTTTTTTTTTTTTTGGTTTCATAACTTTAATAAAGTTTCAAAAACGAACTGTTCTCAAAAGGGGTCCCACTTACCTCAACCAACCCTAGTATTTATTTATATCATAGATACTAATTTCTTTTTGTAATATTGTATCTATGACTATTATCATAACAGTTACCATGGGAAAAATAAAAGCATTTTCCTTCTGCCGCAATAGTTCAAAAACCAGAACAATTCGAGATAAAAAAAAAATAGGCAATCATTTCGGGCTTTTCTCTTCATAATTTTTGCTGCCTTCGTCACCAGAAGATCATTTAATAGGATAACTGATATGGCAACGTAGAGCTTTTCTTTCACTAATGGCAAAAAGTTTGTTAGACGCACTCTAATCAAGATTTCTAAACACCAGATCGCTTCCGTATGAGGAACCATTTGGAAGAAATGTTTTTCAGATATATCAGATTCAGAAACAGTGTTCGACTTAATTATCTGTAATTTTACGAAATGATATCATCAGTGGGATGACAAATAGGATTTCAATAACATTTGACTCTTTCTTTCTGGAAAAAGGATTTCATAAATTCCTCACAAAACTTAACTCTTTTAAAAATATTATTTTGTTTTCTGACAAACACTCAATGTTTCTAAAACTCTTATCGTCAAAAGATTTTTATCAATGCCTTTTTTAAGGGTTAAATTTTGGTTCTTTATATTTTGTGATGTAAGAGAGGGTTCAGTTTCTACGGTTAAGCATCACAACTGCATTAGGATGAGATGTGTATTTGAAATAGACAAGTGATTGAAAGCAGCAAAAATTGTTCAAAATATTCTCTTAAGTCTGACTTTTTGATGGTTGTAAAACATTTTATGGATTTGCATGTTTGATTTCGTAAAATCGAGAATTCAGAAAAGCAGATAGTTTTTCAATACGTGTGTATTTCTTGTTTTGCTGAAACGCTGAGTCTTAAAAGTTTTTTAGTTGGTACTTGTGAAGATAAAAGTCCTACAAATGATTCTGTTTTAATGTTATTTGGTAAAATATTGTATGATTATAGAAATATGATGAGATTAAATGTTTATTAACATGTCAATCTATCTATCTATCTATTCATCCAACTGTATATTTATCTTGTTTTTTAGGATATTTTAGCAGCTTTTTCTAAAAATATTTTTAAAACAGGGGCTTTTAAGGCACTTTTAGAAAATAAAATGCTTATATTGAAAATGTGTGGGGATATATTATGATATAGTCAGTCACGAAAGGTAGCATTAAATTTAAATATTTTTTGAGTTGTAGTATCCTCATATATATACAATAGCCAAAATCACTGATAGAGTAACGCTCTGACGTCACCAACAATGGAACTTGTGCCACAGCATGCTTGACGGCATTATTTCATTGTATAAGGAACAAATTTTTCAAAAAAGTTATTTATAATTTGATAATATTTTTCGGCTATGTTTGACTTGCAGTAAAAAGCTTTATTTTGACAAGGCTGAACTTGATCCGGTAACTTAACTGTTTTACTGGTAAGAGTGTACTTTTAGGAGAATGAAGAAATGAAAAAGTGGCCAAAAATGAACGCTATCTGCTTGAGTTTGGGGTTAATCCACTGGAGTTAGGATTAAAATATCCCCAAGCAAGCAATCGCTTCGTTCAAATAGAGAAGCAATTTTCCCCCGTCATAACTTGACGGCAGATTTTCTAGTGGTGAAACACAAATGAATATTTCAAATATATAACTTTCTAAACATGCATAACTGCAATAAATAGAATTTATTTCTAGTATTTCTTTTTGTTTTCAAACTCTCGACAAGAAATAATAGAGATTCTTTAGCTCTGGTAAGTTGTATCTTGGACAACTCCTGAGCCACTTGAAATATTTCCACTGACTGAAGTTAACAAAATGCAAATTCAATACGAAAGACGCTTCGGTAGTTAATTGAATTTATTTATTTCAAATGCTAATTAAATTAAATTAGAATAAATCCGTTTAATGTTTGAGCAGAGTACATTTAGAACTCGAATTGAAGGAAAAGGAATTCAAGTTCCAAAAGTTATTCTGTTGCTCAGTAGAAATCGATTTTTCTGAAAAGTAAAGATGAAATAATTTCTGCTTTGAATCTATTTTCTTAAAAAGAAAGAGTTTGTCTGTTCTTACTTACAACAGACAAGTCTTCTTAGCATCTTGTAAAGTACCGGGTGATCCAAAAGTCAGGACCAAATTTAAAAATGAATAATTCGAAAACGAATAATGGTAAAAAAAAAATGCAATTTGCACTAAACGGATAGGAAAGAAGCGGGGTTTTGTCTAGCAACTACTCAAAAATAGTTCTGTTGGCAACCAACAGATGGCGCTGTTGGATTTCTTTTCTAGTATCACGCAAAGCAAAAAACGATATAAAAAGGAGCAACTCCAGCAGGTTACTTTAGTCGAAGCTAATATGCATTCAAATACTGTCCATAGTTGAGAAAGCCCATTTAATTAAAATGTATTATAAGAATTATGGAGAAAACGAAAGCTATAATGCCATCTGTTGGTTGAAAACAGAACTATTTTTGTTTCGTTACCACACAAATGTACAGCTTCTTTTTGTGTCCTTCAGTATAAACCGCATCCTTTTATCTTCATTCGCTTTCAAATTATTCAATTTTAAAGTTGATCCTGACTTTTGGATCACCCTATATATCTGTATTAAAAATTTACAGACATTTCGCTTTGCGCTTTATTCACTACTAGTGGTACCCGCACGGCTTTGCCCGTAATAGAAAATTAAAAAGTCTTTTCGTTCGCCTGTATATTTACAAATAATGTATGGTGAATTTTCTCGCCAACTGGCTTGCGTCCATGTTATGGTTCCACTTTATGATAATTTCGTAATTTACTCGTCCATCTTATGATAATTTTGCTCGGGAAAATGTTCTTAAAATTGGAATAGAAAAAGAACCACTTCGAATTTTCAAAAAATCGCTTCGAGGTGCACACCCCCATGCTACAAACTAACTTTGTGCGAAATTTCATGAAAATTGGCTGAACGGTCTAGGCGTTAGCGCGTCACAGAGATCCTGACGGACAGAGATCCGGACAGAGAGACTTTCAGCTTTATTATTAGTAAAAAATTAATTCATAAGACAGCGAGTCACTTAATTTATAGCCACATCTTGAATTAATTTGTTTTTATACAGCAACATGCTAGTATGCTGCCGTGTGCAGGTAAAGGGCAGTAACTGCAAATATTTCAGTTTTTATTTTTTTTTGCATTTTTGTCATCTATTATTCTTTATTGTACAAAACCCCTCTTTTGCTTTCCACTGAAAAAAAGACGTGAAAAAAACGTCTAATTGCAACATTTTCCTATTGTTAGTATTGAATTCACCACACATTTCTTCAAATATCTCAAAATTTCATTTCTGCAGATACTGCCGTTTACCTGCACACGGCAGTATGGCACGACCTTGTTAGTCTGTTTCTGCTGTCCTTAAGAAACCAGAACTATGAAATTTGGCACAAAAAAAAAAAAAAAGAGTTGGGACCATAGGGCCGAGTGCTTCAAGGGGTGATTTTGTTTCTTTATTATTATTTTTCCCCCGGCATTTTATCCCTCAACTCAAATGTATACTACTCTTTAAGTAGAACTTTTAAATAAATTTCCAAGAATAGGACCAACATTCTTGCGCAGATAGTTGTTTGTGATTCCCAACTCAAAGAAATATTCTTGAAAAAGTAAGCCGAGGATTTTGTATTTGAAGCATTGAAAAGAGATAAAATAATGGAGGAGAGTAAAGACCTTCATTCTTGAGGCTAAGACCCCCAAGTCACGTGATACATTTGAAAGAAAAGCATTGGCAGAAATCGGGTTTCTTTCGCTAGTTTCGCCCCAAAACATGTTAACCATTCGCCGTTGTTGAGTCGCGTGACTTGAGGTCATTACCTCAGCATTTGCTGAGTCAATGATTGGACTTGCTCCCTCCATTTACTAATTCCAGCTCTAATTTGAATATATTTTGATTGCTTTAACTATTTTAGAAAAAATAAATTCATTAAGATTAGCAATGTGATAACACGTTTGATAGAAATACGCATTAATCTAGCATAATACGCATTATATGGATGCCTCAATTGCCAAATCGATTAACTCCTCTTTAAAAAAAAACTCATTTCTGCATTAAGAGTGTTTTATCAATCTTGGAGCAGGGATATAAATGGAGGTAGCAAGTCCAATCATTTGTTTAGCAAAAGCTGAGGCTACGACTCCAAGTCACGTGATTTAACAACTACGAATGGTTGACGCGTTTTACGTGAAATTAGCGAAATAAACCTTATTTCTTCCAATGCTTTGCTTTAAAATCTGTCACGTCTCGTGGGTTCATTGGTTCACGTAAGAAATTCTTCACTCCCTCCATTTTATCTCTTCTCAATGTTATCAATGCTTAACATGTGAATTTATTTTAAACTTTTGGTTCAGTACATTTCTGACCATGTGATGGCAGAAAATGTAACACAAGGGTGTATTCTCTCCTATGGATAACACTATCTTCATCACTGTTCTCGACTTTTTGTTTGATGGAGTTAATCGATTTGGCAAAAGAGGCATCCATATGTTTTTCTCTCTCTTTATTTTTGTCAATTTTCAATCCGAACGTCTCTACTAAAGTCACCCACAGAGATATTTGATTTCTATACCAAGCAAGTTGGAAAATAGTTCCGTGTTCAAAGCATCAAATGATGCTAATTTATAATGAGCGAATGAGCGGATGTGTGCATCACATGACTTCCTTTTACACCAATTTAATGTTATTTCCCCATTACTGGCAAATTTAATGTGATTCAATAGTTAACTCTCTAAATATCACCAACAATGGCCAAATTGAAACCAGATATTTAAAAAAATCGCCAAATTCGTCGACAAGTTGGTGATAAAACTTGGCGACCAAAAGACTGGCGATATATCGCCAAGTGTCCGCCAAATTATAACACCACTTGTGTTTGCTTCGAAATTAATAATCATTTCCCCCCAAAAAGGTGTAAGACACCCCCTTTGGAACATCCGAATTCTACCAAAAAGAGAGATGCACAACTAGACCCCACTAGGAGTCTACGTACCAAATTTCAACTTTCTAGGACATACCGTTCTTGAGTTATGCGATATACATAAGCACATACATACATACGTACGTCACGATAAAAGGCGTTGTAGTTAACTCGGAGAATGTCAAAATGGATATTTCGAGTGTCTATACGTTCTTAGGCACTTATCCGCGTATGGTCGGGTTGAAAAAAAATCTCAACATTAATTTGGGGGTGAGCAAAGTGGAAATTAAGGCCGAATTTTGAGCGAAAATTTTTTCCTTTTTTGTAAAAGAAAGTAAAAATATATATAATTTGGAAGTAATTTTCTTCAGCTATGGTTCTTTTAGAAGGTCAAATTTAACAGGTAAAATTATTTTCCATTTGGATAAGTTCTTCTTATTCTAGACAAAACACTTGAAATTAATGGGACATACTTTGACGAGAGAAAAGAAGAATCTTTTATATAATCAAAGACTATAGGACGCTTTGAAGTGCAGAAAAATAAATTTCCTCTAATCGTTTTCCAATGAGTATTATCAGGATAAGGTGCATTTAAAAATAATCGATAGTTCTTAAAAGAATGAAGAGGGGAAATAAAATCTCGATCTAATTTTATTGAGAATAAATATAAAACTTTGATTTTGCCATTAGCACAAGTAATTTTCACTAGCAGTAATAAAAGGATTAGCATGTAGAAAAATTGGAAATATGTTTTTTTTTAAAATTCAAACACTGTGATTTTTTCAGCAAGTTACCGTGCTGCAAATACCCTGCCTTGCCTTCATTCTTCGAGTTGAACCGAACCATTGCTTCGGTTACTCGTCTGGTCAGTGCTAATTCTATATTAGCTACCAGTTTGTTTGGCACTCTTGGCTTCCTTAAGAGGTTCTCCACCTCCAGCTCAGTCACTTCCTAAGCCGGGTTGATGAGTGCTAATAAGCACGAAACTGCAGTCCTCGGCTGGAATGACAGAGTTGGCGGTGTATTTCATGTATTACTGGGATATTATTTTAAAATTTAAATATTTACTTATTATTAGAGCATTAAAAGAATGATTTTTCTTAACAATTTTTTTGTTTAGAGCTCATGTGTTTTAAAATAGGGCTTTTCTAAAAACTTTTTAAAAAAATTTCTAAGCACGTTGCTCTAGGTCTAAATATTTCAGGTAAATTATTACACTGTTATTTTCACGACGGTTAAATGCTATTTTGCTATAATATCACCATAACCTACGCATTGCACTCTATTTAGTGCTATATTTCAGTTCCATATGTTGCGTAATTTGAGTATCTCTTTAAAATCCTTCGCAAAAATCATTACTGCTGTCATGGTACATCAGTGATACAATAAGGAGGAGAATGGAAAATTTACAATCTTAGGACCATCTATAGTGCAGCTCTGGTTAGTTGAGCTCTGACCTTGACGTGGAAGTGTTTTACCTGTTTTAGGGGAGTTTAGTGAAAAATAGTTATTGGCTCGGATTTTAGTTAGAATATTTTTGAAAAACTACTAAGAAACGGAATCGGAGCTCAACTTCTCAGCGACGATGCATCTATTCAGACAATAACACCCATTAGAAATCATATGTTAATGCATTATAATTAGTTATGTTTTATTTCCTAATTCATTATTCGACCACACTGTGGCCGAATATTCGGTATTCAGCTCAACTTCTTAGAGCCTCACAATAGCGACGTCTATTCAGACAATAACACACATTAGAAATCATATGTTGATGCATTATAATTAGTAACGTTTTATGTACATTATTCGGCTACAATCTGGTCGAATATTCGGTATTCGGCCGAATAACTAGGGAGCATGCCAAGTAGAGATAAGTCGTTCATGGACGAACGGGTCAAAAAGAACGAATCCTTAAAATGAACGGCTCTGTTTGTTCACCAAAAAAATAACGAGTTCTTTCGAACGGTGAGCAGTTTGTAACATTGTATTTATTCACTTGTGGCAAAATCGCATTTTTTTTTAAATTATCTTTTTAGTTACATTTTCTTCAAATTTTTAACTCTTTAATCAAACTCAAATTTCCTTTTCCTCAGTGCAGTACAATATGTTCATTTCGTACCCTTTATCTTTCTTATTTATTCATTATTTTTCTTTTTAACCGTTGCCGTTCATTTGTAATATTCTAACGTATCTAGTAATGTTTTTTTGTAACTTAGTGTTTGGGCTACTAAGAAAATGTTTGGAATTTCCACTTTCTGTCCTTGCATCCACTAAAATCCCTCCCACGCTTTCTGTCGCCAAAATTATTTTAAAAAATACCTTTTATCACTTTTCTGGCGATCTTATAAATCCTATAACATCCCTCCTATCAACTACCATCTGTATTAATTTGACTTTCTTTTAACTAGGCGACTTCCAAGTCACTTATTTTACATTGAATATCCAGAGATTTTGAATAAGTGTTATTACTGTGCAACTTTTCCCCCATTTAAAAAAAATGTTTTTTTTTCTGTTCTCATTAGTACTGTGGAATAATTTTGAAGCTCCCTAATATTTAGGTGAGTCTTTTTTTTAAAATAAGTTATCCGGTACTCCGAATGAGCTACCAATACATTTTGTTGTTACTTTTTTCGTTATACATGATCTATTGGTAATACTATATGATGTATGTATACAGTGATATGCAGGTGTGAAAATTATTAAAATAATTGCAAAATTTATAGTAAATCCTTGTTAAATTAGAGAAATAATAGTTTATTTTAAAAATGTTGATACATTTAATATTGAGTGAACATCCTCTTATTTTTTAATTAAGATTTGATCCGTCTTGGCATTCTTTTTATAAGTTTTTG
Source organism: Uloborus diversus (assembly GCF_026930045.1). NCBI lineage: Eukaryota > Metazoa > Arthropoda > Arachnida > Araneae > Uloboridae > Uloborus > Uloborus diversus. Next base: position 174,061,488 of record NC_072734.1, read on the forward strand.
GCAATTAATTTGTATTTCTTCGTCATGGTGCCAAGTTTGAATAAGTCCCTCTGTGAGACAATTCTTGTTTGTAAAGTTCTATTTCTTTAATTTTTTCTTTACAATAGTTCAGATATTCTCTATCGGGATCATATTTGGACTGTTTCCATGCCGTGGAAGTGTTTTTACATATTTTTTTTGCATCCAAAATTTTGGTCACAGGTAACGCTTCAAGACACAGAACTCCATCATGCACAAATATGAAGTCTCCATTTGGAAACCAAACTTTTAACTATAAATCCTTCGTTCAAACATTTTTCCATACTGATATTCGGTCCTCATGTCTTCTACAATGCTTAAATATCCAGCATCCTTAGCGAAAATTACGCTCCGATCCATAACTTGAGTGTGGTGCTTAACCGTTTGTGTAATGCGACTCGGGAAAATACTTTACTATATGTATAGATAAATATGTACACACACACACACACACACATATATATATATATATATATATATATATATATATATATATGTGTGTGTGTGTGTGAGTGGGTCGGAGATTGGATGCATTAGTGCATTGCGTTTCAGGAAATTATGGTAATTTATTCTGGCTACACATCTTTTATAAACTTTTCTTGAATTCTTTTAAAAAGCTGTTTTAGTATCTGCATTTTAGTTACAGTATCCAACTTTAACTCTCTTTACATGGTATTAAAATCTCTTAAGCAATCTTCAAGTTTTTGTTTGTTCACTTCCTCACCAGTCTTTCTTTAGAAGCAATCCTTATACGAAATGTTTTTCACAGAATTTCGTCTTGAAAAGCATCAATTACAAAAAAAGTACCTAAATTGATTTGAAATGTTAGTTCAATTTATGCAATGAGACGTAAATTTTGAGACACATTTTACAGTTAAAATTAAAAGAAAAGCAATTACTTTTTTTTTTTTTACGAAAAGAGATAAAATGTCATTTATATTCCTGAAATCTCACATTTAATGTATATCATTTAATGTAAATAGCTAGATATTTGAAGTTGTCTGATTTGTAATTTAAATTAGGTTTTGGAGCAAATGAAAAATGAATCACATAATTAAATTTTTTTAAATAGTATCTTTTTTAGTAATTGTAAACGTATTTGAGCATCACGGTATGATAAAATGAAAATTTTTCATATCTAAAGACGTTTTTGTCTGTTTAAATTGCTTTTACGCCTTATTAGTGAAAAAGCAACTTAAAAAAGGTAAAATGTGGGCAATTTTTAAATTTTTTTTATTTTGGGCATCTTATTCCTTAGATGTTAAGGACATCGAATTCCTCAGATGTTGAACCCATATAATTCCTTAGATTTTGTGATCCTAATTAGTCAATGTCCTTGGTGGGTGGCGGTGTCCAAAGTCCAAAAAGTCCAAAAACAGCAGTGGGTCAATCCTAACCTCTTCACAGGAAAAAGCAAGACATTACAGAATGTGATCAGAAGAAAAGGAGAGGACGTAGAATTTAGGACATGGTGGATAATCTTCTTTCGCCATTCTCAAAACCAGCTGGATAATCTTCTTTCGCCATCCCCAAAACCAGGTGGAAAATCTCCTTTTTCGCCATCCTCAAATACCAGGCATATAAAATGGCCTGTGGAGAATCTCGAGAAAGTCATTTGATGCATCCTGGAGCTCTTGAATGTTATGACGGTACCAGGGTGTCTCTGGAAGTACCAAATGTGAACAAGAGGTTCTACCAAGGTTTTTCGTAAAAGTTCCCATGTCGTGAAAGAGATCTCGGCTGATGTTAAGAGCATGTGGTCTTCCGAGTCGACAGGATTACAGGCAGCTGTCTTGGCAGGGTCGCCTGACACCTCATTTCCAGGAAGGCCAGCATTCGAGGAAACCCCCTGCAGGTATATAGGGCATTGAACAGATTGAACAGAAAGATCCTTTAACAGTGAAGCACGCTCCTGCTTAAGTGCTATCTGTTATCTCTCCGATTCGGAAGATGCTGGATAGAAGATCGACTGTCAGACAGAATCCAGATCTCCGAAAGAACATTGTCTTGCATGTTATTAGTTCGTGCAGAAAGACCACTTATTATGGGGATGAGTTCTGTTCTAAAGACAGACGCGTGGTTAACGTTTCTTTTCTGTAGGCTGATGGAGCGATCGGGAAGTCCAATTAAAACACCTTTTCCAGTTGTGTTAGTCTCTAATATAATACATCTTGATGGTGTCGGACGGAATCCCGTCAATCATTTCCACGGCCAATTGCTTTAAGGGGTCTAGGAATCTTTAACCTTCAAAATTTTCGATTTTCTGGAAAAATATATGTTATGCATAATTTAATTCTGAACAATTTGATACCTTATTTATTACCATACGCCAAAAACTTTTTAAGTTATCGTAAAAATGCGTAAACTTTCCCCATAGAGATTTATGTTGACAGCAGCTGTTTAAGCCTCTTTTTTTCAGGTGCCGGTGTCTTCGGTTTTCTCGTTTTGCGCGCATTATATCTCAGAAAGTTTCTTACACATTTCCGTAAAACTTTTCATGCATGTTTGTCTAGTATATTTTTATGATCTGAACCTAAATTTTAACTGAAAATGAAAGTTAATATCCAAAAAAAAGAAAATGCACAAAATTTTGGAAAGTTTTGATATTAAAATATGAAAATTAAAAAAATAAATAAATAATTTAAAAAAAATAGGTTCAGGTTATAAATATAAACCAGATAAACATACATTAAAAGTTTTACGGAAAACCGCGCGCAAAACGAGAAAACCGAAGAAACCAGCACCTGAGAAAAAGACGCTTAAACAGCTACTGTTAACATAAATCTCTATGGGGAGAGGTTACGCATTTTTACAATAACATGAAACGTTTTTTGTGTATGGTATTAAATAAGGTATCAAATTGTTCAAAATTGAAATATGCATAACATACATTTTTTCAAGAAAGTCGAAAATTTTGAAAGTTAAAGGTCCTTAGACCACTTATGAGGTATGAGTGGTCTGACTTTCTATTGATATTGAACGTTAAATTAGAGTGGAACGTGGCCCCCTGGAGTCCATGGACAGGGTTGATCGAGGAAATCAAGCAGCAGGGCTCTACATTAGAACACAGCAGGTTTTGTAAAAGTGCTTGCGAAATGTAACTTTATTTATGCATATATACTATTGCTTCTTTATCATGTTCAGTCCACTATCCAAATTCTGATGCTGTTTTTTTAAGACATTTCTCCTGTTTTGATTTTAATTAAATCCAAAGCTGTATTAATGAAAGATCTGCTAAATAAGTTTTGTTCCAATTTATTGCTCTTCAATATGTTATTTTCATCACTTCTTTTGACGCACCGTTAAATTGTTGTTCACTTATGTCCTTATATTCAATGCACATTTTGATATGTCAAATAAATTCTTCTTTTTTTTAATTGCATATTTAAGAATTTAAATCATCAGAAACAATTATACGGAAATCTTTACTGCCAATTACATTGTTTTTTTTTTCGAGATCACATAAACAAAGGATCTCCTATTAAAAACATTTTTATAATACATTCTTTTTTCTACAAAACACGATACGAGTTACGAAAATTCTAATCTGTTCATGAATATAATCGCTTTGTGAAAGTCTTTTTCAACGGCATCATCACAATTGATTGTAATAAATAGATCTTTTTTACTTCGTTGTATGATGTAGAGGTTGTATTGTGTTTATGAATGATTTTTCACAAAAAATTCAGTCAAAATTTACAATGTAGTCTCCTCCGAATGAGAGTTAAGCAGGATTAGATTCGAACTCGTTTATAACGAGTGCGAAAGGACCGCGATACTTGCTCGTTATAACCGAGTGTTCGTTAAAAACGGGTTCAGGGAAAAAATCATAAAAAATTATTAATGCCTGCTTTGTTATTTTTACATTTTTGTACAGTACCAAAGAAGTTGGCAGTTAGAATTGAACTGTCTTATTATTTCTTTCTTGTTATTGTTTTCGAGGAAGGTGGGATGCGAAAAACATCGTCATTTGCTTTCGTGACTTCAAAATAGTTTGAAGTTTTTCTGCACTTTAGAAGGGAAGTATTTAGACTGCTATTTAGCTTCAAATTCCTCATATTTGTCGTTATGGGGGTCGCTTTCTTTCTTTTTCTTGTATTTTTCTCTCTCTCTTTCTTTTGACTTTTAGCTACAATGTCCTCTAAAGTATATCTCGGCAGCGATGCCATTCTTTTCAACAAATATATAAGTTTTAAATGTTCCTCTACTTCACGAATTAAAAACAAAAGTGCCACGTCATCACTTGTTCTCTTAATTTATGTCTTACCTTTAACTTTCGGATGAATTCAAATTGTTAATGGAATTTTTCCAAAAATATGATTTTTTTTTTTTTTTGAGGAGGATTATATTATATTCATTTTTTTAGGAAATCAACAGACCTTATATGAATTACAAAAATATTGCTCCCTTAAATCAGGGTTTTGCCTCTTTAAAAACGAGTTTTGTTCCCATAGGCTTATCATTGCACCAACCAAATCTTTTTGATTTCCTCGCCAAATCCGAGTTCTCGTTAAAACAGAGTTCGCTATAAACAAGTTCGACTGAATTATTATTATTATTATTATTATTATTTGAAGCCTCCACACCTTGCATGTAAGCGTGTAGCAGCAAAAGTAGGTATCTCCTATTGTTTCGCAGATATTGCAATTACTTTGCTTGGCCAACAATCTGAGATAGTCCGGAGTTTCAAAATTTTTTCCTAAATGGTTCGAGCAAAACAGGAAAGTTATTCAACTCATACCTTTTTATGGTCACAGATTTACGAATTTGTTCTGAAAAATGAGTGAAAACTTAAGATAGGATCCCAGTGTTTAGCTGTTTTAGTTTATTAACTAATTAACTTTGTAAGTTACACGCTTAGCTAAAAAAAAAAAAAAAAGGCTTAAGATGAATGTACACAAGAAATAAAGATAAGGTTTGTTTTAAAGGTACACTTTTTCTGTTTAATTTTTTAAAGCGTAAAGATGATCATATAACCAAATGTTCCGCCGATTTTTCTCTAAAACAAACAAGAAACTGTTTGTTTTTGCTTAGCATTGTGCAAGACTCAAATTTCTTCTTTTAAAATAGAAATAATTACTTAGTTCAATTATTCTATTGTAACCCTTCAAACGTTTTTCATGCACTAATTAGATCTCATGTACTAATGAAACATAAAAAATATGTCCATTAAAAAAGAACTTTTAAGCATATTTGATCAGATCTTGTAATGAAGCAAAAGAATTCGATACAAGATTAATCTAAAGAGAAAACAAATCGGAGAAAAAAAACTTGTTTAACAAGCTAGTCTATGATTGGCAAATACGCTATTGGGAACATCCAATCATTAACAAGTTCTAAATGCTAACAAGGTTATTTGACAAGCAGTTAGCACTGGAAACTTCAGAAAATTAGAACAATATTGGACCTTCTTCGGAGTTACTTTACTAATTCACTGCGAAGTAATACCACCCAAGAAAATAACATTGGAGACTTGTTTTTAGAGTTGACGGAATTAAAAGATAATTGGAAAAAATCCGGCGCGAGCGAAAAAATATAAATCTCAGCGTGTAGGAAATGGCCAGAAACTACAGTATAAATGAAGTGTTATTAGAATACGTTAGACATAATGAAGAACACTGTAGAAAATTGGAATGAAGCAGGGGAATGTGAAGTAAAAATGAAATAGCGGGGGAAAGTGAAATAGTGGAAAATTTGCTCCGCTTTTTATGCCACTTAATTAGTGATATTTTTACTATGTAGTAACATATGTAGTCCATTCCAGTCAAGAAACAGTTACCTCAAAATCAAAACATATGATATTATAAGCAATTTTGAAAAATGGATATTCAAATTGTAATATTTTGGTGTAAGTCAAAAAATATTTTAATATTGTTAAATGATAAATTTCTTATTATTTAACATCTTAAATATTAATTGGGGCCCTCTAATATTCGGTGCAGTATTTATTTGGTTAATATTTAGCTCATTTGTATTAATATTTTTCAAATTTAGTCAAGTGCATACGGCAGCGAAATAACTCATTTCGTTAACTCATTCAGTCATTTACTAAATCACTTATGCGTTAATTTATTTACTAATTTATTTGCATTCTTTCATTTAATAATTCACTTATTCATTCATTCTTTCACTTGTTTTCTTATTCATTCCTGATTTTATTCACTCAAATATTTTTCCTCATGCATTAATTAATAAATTATATAATTTATTAGTTTATTGTTTCATTATGTTTTCATTTAGCAAATTATACTTTTATTTGCTCATTATTTTGTTTAAAAGTATTTTTCACAGTAGAATAGAAAATATTTCATTTTTTTCACTTTGCGCTATGAAAAATTCAAATGACCCCCCCCCCTTTCTTTTCTTCTTTTTTTTTGAAAGCACCATTTTATTGCAAAAAATAAAAAAAATATGTCTCAATGCAAGTTTTATAGTAAACTGTCCTTTCTTTATGAACTGTAATTTTTTTTCACAAATTCACAATTTGTACATTTTGAAAAAGTTCAGTCATCTTAACCATTTCACTTTGGCCCACAATCCCCTATTTTGAAAAAAGAGAATAATTTACAAAAATATATTAAAAATTTTCAGATTCACTTTTTGATACGATACTTTCAATATATTTTGTTGAACGTTACTCACTGTCGTACATTCTTATTTGTTTTAGAACAAATCAAAATTATAAGAAAGATTTGCAACTTACATAATACTACACAAATACAATCAAAACAAACTCACTCAATTTCTGTTGTCAAACAACTGGCAATAAATCTTAGCATTGAGCTAGCTTCTCTTCTGGCTAGCTAATGTCTCCTGGTTCGATAAAGACATGTGGTGAATCAGCGGTAACGGAAAGACGGTTTTTACAAAAAAAAAATCGATGGATTTCTGTCTGTGAGCATATCAAAATACATATTTTTGAAAAACTGATGAATAGACTTTTATACACATTGTAGTAACTTGCTAAAAACGCCAAAGCCAATACATTTTTGTTAATATTTTTTTAAAATCAAATTTAAAAAACGGTAACGGAAGGACAGTTTTGGGACATGATTTTCTCACTATTATGTTCTCATCAAAAGTTCAGCCAAACTATAAAAAGAAAAATTCTACGAGGCTTGTCTTTAAAGTAAGGTCCGTTTAGAAATAAAAAAAAGAACGAGTATTGATAGAGCAAAGACATTTATTGCACAAAAATCTACCACCCCTTACGCGATATTTTGACATTGCTCCAGTGATTTTTCAAGCATTTGTCATAGCGTGGTACAGGTTTCTGTATACCTATTCGTACAAAGTTGCTGCCTGTGTAGACGACCATGAGGACTCTTATAGGGCTTTGGCTGGGACGTTTTTCAACATCCTCTAGTCTGCCCCCTCCTTGCTCGCAGCAACTTTCATTTGTTTCGGCATCTAAAGTCTTTCCTAGGTGGTCTGTGGCGCAACAGCAATAATGAGCTCAGAGAACATGTTACGCCATGGTTGACTACACAGGCGGCAGATTTCTACGAATAGGTATATAAAAACCTGTACCACGCTATGACAAATGCTTGGAAAATCATCTGATCATAGATTTTTTTTGCAATAAATGACTTTGCTCTATCTGTGCTCGTTCTTTTTTTTATTTCAAAACGGACCTTACTTTAAAAACATCCCTCGTATAAAAATTAGGGCACATACAGGAGTGTTCAATCATTACAGCTGCAGCTGTAGTTTTAAACAGTAATCATTTCAGGCATAAAAATTATGTCCTTGTTAAGGGTAACGGAAAGACAGTAACGGAAGGACATGAAGTCCAAAACAATAACATTTGGTAAATTTCAACTTACAAACATTTATTCAGCTAATACAGCAGTCTGAAACCTTGATATCTAATGCCTGAGCCATCTGTTACAATTCTGAATTCTTAAAATATCAATAATTTTATCAATATCCATAGGACATTTATCTTCTTTCTCAGGGAACACAAAGATCATTCCGACAGTATTATATATTCTCAAATGAGAAATTTCTGTGCCTTCATTTTCTATACGAAGTACCTGTCCAATTTCTTCCTTTGTTAATTTCTTTCCCTTCCATTCAATTAACAAAATTTGTCCAAACGTTGATGAATCCTTTGGAATATTTTCATGATTTTCTGTTTTTGATTCAGCTATATCTTCATTTTTAACATTATTTATAACTGCCAGTGAAAAAACTAAAGTGAAATCTCCTTTGGGTTTGTTAAAGTACTCACTATATTTAATAACATAACTTTGTTACAGGGTGCAAATAGTGCATATTTTGAGTGGAAGGATGAGAATGGATATTACTCCATCTTTTTGAAAGTTGATCTTTGAATTTACTGATCGCTTTGCAATACGTTTAACGGTTAAACCAATGCCCTCAGCAATACTTTCCCCTGTCTTGTGGCAACGAATCTGAAAGTAGTTTCAATATTATATTGTTCCAGTATAGATATCAACTTTGAAAGCAACTTTTTCTGCTGAAATTAGCTTTTCATATCACAAACATCTCATACCAAAATGATTTTCACATGCTTAGGAATTTTTAAGTGGTGTAGTTTTCGTGATTTTTGTCACATACAATGGAAGAAATAAAATCACTAAACATCTTTAAAAATAAATAAATAAAAGTGTTTTTTAAATAAAAGAACACATAATTTTTGTACAAATATTAGTACTTATATAAGTTTTAAATATGACTACTAACTTTTAACAACAATTTGTTTTCTACTAACATTCTAAAATTTTACCCTGTATCAGCTTATAGATAAATGTCCTTCCGTTCCCATATTTTTTTGTCCTTCCGTTAACATTAAAAACCATTTAAATTAAGTGTCTATTCAAAATATAACCATGCCTCATTGACAAGGGACTTAATTCTGCTTTGCATAAAAAAAACATTAGTTCCTATACCCAATCGGTTTTTGGTGAACTGACTGAAATATAGTATTTTGGTAACGGAAGGACATCAAAGTGTCACCTCAGTAATGGACCTATTTCATGGTTGAAGAAAAAAGAACTTTTAAACTACTTAACAAAAAATGTAACTAGACATTCAAAAGATAAAAGTTAACCTAAATATTATACTCTAATAACAAGTTGATTGAAATTACAGTACGTAACAAAAAGAGATTTTTCGCTGTGTAAACACACAAAGAGAAAACTTGATTTTCTCCCTTGATTTTCTGAAAATCATCAAACTATATGGAAAAAAACAGGTTATTATTCAAGAAATTCATTTGTTTCTGAAGAGTATATGGCTAGTGACAGAATATTAAATTTAAAAATTCAAGTGTCATGTCTGCTTTTTCCTGGAATTCACACATAGTCACAACCCGTCCTTCATAAATTTTATCCGTTTAGGATATTATTACAAAGTTAAGATTCCAAGCACGAAAATTCCCGCGAGATTTGAAGCATCACGTCCTTGTCCTAGCACCTCAGTTTCACACAATCCAATTAAATGTTCTCCCGTTAGCTTGCGTAATAATTAGCCCCCCCCCCCCCCCCTGTAGGGAGAGTTAGAAACAATTTCTTCCCTTTTCAGGGAATAGCGCATGCGCAGTGATGAAATTCCATGCACACTTGATAATTCTGTTGTCTAGAATTATCTACTGTGTTTGCAGGAGTTAATTGATTCAACAAGGAAAATCCAAAATTAAATACTTGTAATTATTATCGTTTATCAAATTGCATTGGAAATAAGTTACACACACAAAAAGAGTGCTTTTGGAAATATAATATTGTGTTTTTTGGATTGGCAATGATTAAAAAACTTCAAAAATACAAGAAGTATGGAATGGGAATGTTTCCTTCAGTCAAAAGAACTGATTTTAGTTACTGAAATTGGTAGAAAATAAATAAACAAAATATTTTTTTTTCACCGCGAGCAATTTATTAGCGGAACCAGAATTACTAGTAATCACAGGGTAACAGTGATTTTGGTGCTATGATTTTTGGAACTGATTTCTTACGAATTTGGTACTCTGAGTTCAAATATGACATCAGTTTTTGCCCAGAATCACAAATTTCTAAGATATAACATTTAAATATCCATAAAACAGGTTGAAGTTACATCTATAGATCAAATACGAGGGCTGCTATTTATATTTCTAGCCTTGGCAACAGAAATCGTTGCTAGGCGACAGCAGACGATTTAAATAGGAAGTTTGATGTTTTTAAACATAAATTCTTCTGAAAGATTTGCGATTTTTGCTTGATTTGTGTTGTTTACAGTAAAAGTAAAAATTCATCTCGCTAAAAAAATGGAATTGACTCGTGAACATTTCCGTGCGATTATTTTTCATAACTTTTGACGTGGATTGTCAAGAGAAGATTGCTTTGATGAACTTAATTCTTTATACAGCGATAAAACACCATCCTACAGCACTGTAAAAAACTGGTATAACGAATTTAATCGTCCTAAAAACGGTTGTTGTGGCAGAAACTATCGACGCTGTGCGTGAACTGATAAAGCAAGATCGTCATGTGACATACCATGAGATTGAGGGAGCTCTGGACATTAGTATGTCAAGCATCAACAAAATTTTACATAAACATTTGGCCGTAAAAAAAAAAAAAAAAAATGTTTGCTTTGGATCCCGCATAATCTTGACCATTCAAAAGAAGCCGATTGGTGCCAAAGAAATGCTGACAAAATATGTTAAATTGGTATCAAAGGCTGTTTATAATATTTGCACAGGTGACGAATCATGGATCTATGCATATGAGCCGGAAACAAAACAGCAATCGGCTGTATGTGTCTTCCAAGACGAGCCAAATCCAACAAAAATTGTTCGACCGAGAAAGCACATCGAAACAAATGGTTGCCTGTTTCTTCGAAATTACCGGTCGCGTGGCAACAGTGGCATTAGATGGACGCAGGACAGTCAATTCTGAATGGTGTATGACCATTTGTTTGCCAGAAGTCATCGGAGAAATTCAAAAAAAGCAGAAGAAAAGGCGAATCATTCTGCATCATGACAAGCGAGCTCTCGGACAAGCGAGACATCGGCTCAAACAACGGAATTTCTGAAAGGCGAAGACATTGAATTAATGGGTCATCCGCCGTACAGCCCTGGCTTAGCACCCAATGACTTTTTTTTATTCCCTTACATCAAAAATAAATTACGTGGACAACGATTTTCGACACCTGAAGAAGCGGTTGATGCATTCAAAATGCATGTTTTGGAGTTACCTAAATCAGAGTTGAAAAATTGCTTCGAAAATTGGTTCAAACGTATGCAAAAGTGTATAGAACTTCATCGAGAAGATTTTGAAAAATAATAAAACAAATTTTGATGATAATTTTTTTTTAACTATTAGGCCAGAAATATAAATAGCAGCCTACGTAAAACACAAAACAGGGATTTTTTATTCTTATTGTGTTGTACAAATAATAAGAGATTGATTACCAAACAGTCCAATTAGGCACTCTGACATGGGTCCCTAATTTTTAAGAGCCTTAAAATGACTAAAATTATAGTAGTCTTACTTAAGAAAACTTTACCTTAATTTTCTTTTATTTTCTTAAGTTTTCTCCTTTATTTAGTTACCTTTTTTACGTGTACTTAAGTGTGGGATACTCTGCTTCCCAACAAATATTTTGAACGAGTGGTAAAACATCTCAACACCCCTGAAATGGTGGTTCCCCATTGATGTTTATCTTTATAAGGTTTGACTTCAGAGGACCCCACAAAAAATGTTTTATTTCGGGTCACCCGCTTTATTAATCAGGCATGAAAAGTACTGTATACAAAGATCCAGCTCATCACACATCGCAAGAAGCGAATATATGCAAGCCAAGAATTGACACATTGACATTAACTTGTTGAAGCGTTATTACTAAACTTGTCAAACTTTAGTGCATCTGATGAATTTTCCTTTAAGTTACTAGACTGCAGACTGACAATAGGGTAAATACGCCAGAAGCAATCCTTGTTAAAGAAGCCTACACTTGCTTTAGAAGTGCGCAAAATGGAGCTAAAACTGCACATTTTGGGTAAAACAGCAGTATTTATCTAAAAAAAGTAGAGCTGCTAGAGAAAAACTAATTTCATATTTCGATTCAGAGCCCCAAGCATATCTAAAATCAGTTCTCAAACTCTGGGCACCAAAGAAAAAAAAATTTTTTTTGTTGACCTGTGTAATCATTCAGAGATGTCTGAAAGAGTTCTGAAGCTTTATTCTGGTAACCCTAGTGGTTTGCTCACTTGTGACGTCAACAGCAAAAATGAAAGCAATGGCTGAATGTCGTTTTAGATTAGTATTTTTTTTAAAGGAAAAATAAGTCAAAATTGAGGAAAAAAAGAAACTTACCCTATGTTTTACATCATGCTCTTTTACAAAGACAAAAAAAGTGTGTTTGAAAAATAGAAAACAACCCAATTGAATAGAAAAACGTATATTTAAAGTGAAATCAAAACGCTAACGTTATTACCGCCATGTATTGTTTATTGTTCCCTGTAAAAATATATATGTTTCTTTTACAGAAACCTTTGCTGTATTTGCTGTACACGACCTGAAGGTACCGTCCGTTCTCGAAAGCGAAGACTACCACTCAGGACAGATTCCAATTCAAGAAGGGGCGTTAGACTGAGGATGAGCATTTACCGCTCGTACTTGCTGTCTTTGAACACGTTATTTTGCTCCTTTTTTACTTCCGGGTTTCCCTCCCTATTTTGATAAAATCACAGCAGACCTGACGCATGCGCAAATTGGCGCTAAGTCTCGGCTTAGGAAAACGAACAGTAATAGCTCTTGAAAAGACATTTTCAGGTTTTGACTTTTTTCCAGAAGCATGAAGAGTTATTTTCAAAATATTAATGTGGAAGGTATGAACACCCTGAAGAAAAAATCTGAATCTTGTTTGTTTATAAATTTTTTTTGGAAGAAAAGGGTTTCCTAAAGAAGAATTCCCAAAAAATTAGTAGAACATAGTACAGCTGCTCTTTTAATTGAAAGCAAATTTAATAATAAGCCATAATCTCAGCAATTGCTTATACTGTAGAACTTGAATTAAATTTTACCCTGCATAAATTTTTTATAAGCGTAAAAGCATATACAAGTTTCAATTTAACGTTTATGCCTTAAAATTATAAATTATTCAAAATTATTAATCTATTTCAAGTCGTGAATTTTTTACTACATTTATTAAGAAAAAAAAATCTTTAGAAATATGTCAATCATTCAAACAAAAATTCCGTGGACCGAAAAAAACACTCTCGTGAGTTAGTTTTACTTCTTAAATTCACACTTTTTTTTTAAATTAAAGGCTTCATGAATGAAACTTAGTTAAATCGAGTGTGCTATTTTCAGCATGAAACACATCTTGAGCACACAAGGTACGTCTTAACTAGAATTTGTGAGCAATGAAAAATAAACAAATTAATTTTTTTATTGAATTGTCTGATTTGACATTATGTTTTGAAAACGCATTTACTGGCATAAAATTGCAACTCCGATAAATTATAAATTCTTGCTGTAAAATAAACTTCCAGCATTGTATTGGTGAGGATCTTACGAAGAGCACCAACTATCAAGGTTCTAATACAACTTGAAATTTTTTCTTCTCTCAAGTTAGAAAAATGCTTTGGAAGAAGGACAATTGCTGGGAACATATCGAAAAGAAAAAGAAAGGAAAAAGTAGGCTCGTGTAGCTTTTCTAGATGAATATAAAAGATAAAAAGCTATTCTGCAGTTATAATTTAGGACTCGTTACGAGCACCCAACCGGTAATGGCTATAGGTTTGTCTTGAATTGTATTATCAAGTTTGTAGTATGTATTCCTGGCAAACAAGCAGTGCATTGCAATATTGTTGAGAATATTAAATGACTAGTGGTACTCGCACAGCTTTGTCCGAAGTTGAAAATTAAAAGGTCATTTGGTTCGCCTGTATATTTACAAATAATGGATGACGAATTTCTCGTCAATTTGCTATGTTCATTTGCTTGAACATGTTACGGTTCCACTTTATGATAATTTGGTAATTCACTCGTCCACGTTGTGATAATTTTCTCGGTAAAATTTTCTTAAAACTGGAATAGAAAAAGAACAAAATCGAATTTTCAAAAAATCACTTCAAGGGGCACACCCCCATGCTGTAAACTAATTCTGTGCCAAATTTCATGAAAATCGGCCGAACGGTCAGAGATCCTGAACAGATCGAACAGAGATCCTGACAGATAGCCAGAGATCCAGGCATAGAGACTTTCAGCTTTATTATTAGTGAAGATTACCATGCTCTGGATCGAAAACACATTTATTAAGATAGTATGAAAAACTCAAGAACCAAAGAACCAAAACAGAGTAAGCGCAGAGACTATTTATAGTTTAGTTCAAGATTAGTAAATTAACCAATTAAGACGCATGTAATTTAAACCAACTAATGAAAGATAAATAAATAAAATATAGAAATAAGAAAAGGATTAAATCAAGAAAATTTAGGACCTGTGAGAGAGCTTCACCTAAGCTTTGACCAATAGCAAAACGATATTGGACTATGTTTGCTTTAACCAATTGCACTGCGATTATAGATATTTCAATAAATATACCAGACAGCCCAGTTATCACATCCAGATATTGCAGCTTCGTTCTTGTTAGAACTCATCAGTCTGGAATGGTGAATAACCCAGTATCATTGGTACGTATTCATTTTTTACCGTTTTTTGTCATATAGGCTATTAATTAAGATACTGGGCCTTTCAAGCTGATGTACCTATAATAAAGTATTTTAGTAATGAACACGTAGGAGTATGATTCATTTTCGGGCCCTTTATAATCAAAACTATTGTTTAGACTTCTTGATAAAACGTAAGCTAAATTTGGCTAATAATGAATAAAAAATGCCGTACCAGAGTAGTTAATATGCATTAAAAGTATTTCATTAAATGTACTTTTTCAAGTGTCTTGTCATAATGCATTATATTATTAGCGAGGAATATTTTAATTTCAAAATTCAGCATTTCAATTTCACGTAATAAGGTTACTAATTTTTATAGCCCGTGATGAGACTAAAAATCAAGTCAAATATCGTGTATTTCAATGCATATCCCAGAAGAAAATTTTATTATTTCTCTAGCAAAAGTCGTCTTAAAATATACCATGAGTAATTTTTAACGTTTACGTCATGACTTTGTAAATTACAAAACGCATCCTTTTTGAAAATTCATTTGAAGATTTTGCAACTAGAAAGCAGTGATGATTAAAAAAGGTTAAATTTTGTAATAAGTTGCTGATATTTATCAGAAAATTCTCATGGTTTTCGCAATGAAACTGCTTTATAAAATATCTTATTTGATTTCATGATGGGGTTGGTTCCTTCAGTCAAAAGTACTACTTTTACTCACTGAAATTAAGACAATAAGCAAAAAAAAAAAAAAACCATGGAACCTGAGAAAACTTTTATTTTCCCAACAGTTATTTTTTATTCAATTTTTTTTAATGTCCGATATAGGAAATAAGGCGTGGTCTTTATGACGTTCTTTCTCAGGTTCCATGAATAAGCAAAAAAAATATCATGGAACCTGAGAAAACTTTTATTTTCCCAACAGTTATTTTTTATTCAATTTTTTTTAATGTCCGATTTAGGAAGTAAGGCGTGGTCTTTATGACGTCACAAGTGATGAACTTTAGCGCGCGCTACTCCATTTGCGCCCTAAATGTTTACGCTTTGCTGTCAACTGCCTTGCCAAAATATGATAATTTGCGTTTTGCGCTAATGGTATTAGTGAATGGTATTTCATTACTTATGATGTAACGTGCAGAAGCTTACAAAATGAATTTACATCTGCGAATCGATTAAAATAAATGTTAAAAAATATTAAACTACATTAAATTATTTAAAAAATTGGTTAATTCCTATGCTTTTAAAGACATAGTATTTTCCGATTCGAGAACCTTTTCAGAAAAAAAATGCTTTTAAAATGTCGGAAACAACCCAATTAAAGTAAGAACCCCCAAGTAATCAAAACCCCACAAATATGACGAAAAAAAAAAGTTTAAAACAAAAATAAAATAACCAGTAACATTCAAACTAACTTACACGGGGAAAACTAATTGTAAAATTTAGTGCTGCGATAATTTATCCGCTGCCCACATAATTTCAGAATTAGTTGAGTTAAACAGATTCCGGACTTTCAATTAAGTTTCCAATTTCACACGTTTGATAGAATTTCGGGAGGGAAATTCACTACTATCACGTATTCAGGAAGGGACGATGTACATAATTTGAGTCTATTAAATTGCTTACATTAACATTTGCTCCGTATCCATAGCCATTATAAATGCTGATAGTCTTCATAATGTTTCACAAATCACCGAATAGTTTTTTTTTTTAATTGGATTTACAGCACCAACTGCCAAATTTTTCATTTTCTATCGAAATATTTTCCTTAATTTAAGCTTCAGAATATATATATATATATATATATATATATATATATATATATATATATATATATATATATATATATATATATATATTTATGCTACTGTAAAAATATATATATTCCGTTCACCAGCAATTCATTGTTAAGTAAAAGTGCCAACATTGCGGTAAATTGTTTGTACAGACTTAAATATTACGCATCTTTAACTCCTTAATATTCCATAGTACATTAGTCACAGATTCGAATACTTCAGACTAAAATCACAGTTTATTTAGAAATTTAAATTTTCTTAAAAAATCTTAGAGCTTCATTTCATTAAGATGTAAAGCACTATATCTTAGCAATTTCAATAATTATTAAAAGCTATTAATATTAAAGTCCATTTTTTAATGAATACGAGTATATGCCTGCAAGCATATTTAAAAAAAAATGATACAAAAAAGGGCACACAACAAAGAAATAACGATTTTAACTTTTGTAAATTCGCTTCGAAATAGTAAATAAATAAAGTGTTTCAAATTGACAAAAGCAAATCTACGCAACACTTTATCGGCCAGTAAAGGAGCCGTTAAAGTAAATTAAGTAGTTTGCGATTTTCGCAAGTTAACTCTGACTTTTTATTCAGCAATGGAACTTTTTGTTCAAAATCCTTAGAAATTTTTCTTTTTTTTTTGGTTTTAACTTTTATTCCATTTAATAGAACAACAAATGAAATATATAATGAGAGTATACAATTAGTTTTAGGGTTTATTTTTTTGTGATTCCAGTCGAAGCACTTCAGTTCAACCAAAGACGCAAACCAAGAAAACCTGTTTTTTTGTTTTTTGCATTAATAAATAAATAATTAAATAAAAAAAATTTCTGCTTTAGCCAGAGATGTCTATTTTATCAGGGAACATAAAGGAAGAAACTGATAGTTTTAAATTAATATTAAATGAGCGAAAACTCATTTAAATGAAATTAAAAAAAATCTGTATGTATTTTTTTATTGGAGAAAAAAGCTTTGGGCCAATTTCTTGATTTTTTATAGGAGTGATAGAACGACAAAATAAATGGGAGACCTCAAAACTTCAGTAAAATATTCATTTAATTTGTTTCTGAGTTTCTGAATATTTAGTAAATAAGGAGTATATTCTGTTATCACGATACTTCTGCAGTTGATTAGACAGCATTTTCATAATTTCATGCAATAATTGACTCTCATTTTAAAAAAAAATCTTTCTTTCTGCGCTTCTTTCTTTTTCCTTTATGTTTTTTTTTTTTTTTTTGCCTTTCTCTTAAAAAAGGTATGTTAAAAAAATGCAATGAACATTTATTTCCATTAAAACTTCCTTCTATAAATAATAAAACCCAGAATGTTTCAGGAAATGAAACAAAAAATATTTCTTCTTTTTCTTCAAATAACATTTTCCCTTTTCAGAGAAAATCATAATATCCTCTGAAAATGCATGTATATTTAAATAATTAAAGCATATACGAGTATTAGACAGTAAAAATGAGGAATAACTAAAATTAACACGAATACTGCGAATTTCGAAAGACAAATATACATATGCAGACACATTCTAAGAACTAAGACTGCCCGGAACCGTAATTACACATTCCAAGTGTTAAAGCAGATTCCAAATGTAAACCTTTCGGGCTAATTACAGTCATAATGGTCAATAATTTCACTGATCACGGAATGTTTCGAAATTTCAAGGTATGCGCGAATTACTGCAGCGTCTCAAATATTTGCAAATGATAAGCAAATAAGTCCATTAATGGAAACATTTCCATCTCTTTTTCCCTGAATATTTAGTTTTTCATTAATTTATTATAAATTGTAAGATAAAGAATTTGTGTTCCTTTTTCTAGAACAGCATAGTTCTTAACGTGCTTTAAATATTTGAAAAAATGTGGTAATCAGATTTTAGAATTCAAAAATTCAGGTTTTCATTATGACGTTATTTGAGACAAGTTTGTCCCAACAAATGTTCATCTCCTTTCTAGCTTAAAGGATTTGTTAACTTTCTTTTTGCCATGTAGTTTTTCTATTGTTCTTTGCCCACCTATATTTTTCAAAATACAAAGTTATTTTTTCGTTTATTGTTGTTATTAATACTCATTTTAAATCAAACAGTGTTCTTGTGGAACTCTTTTTTACTTCCTTTCACATTGTAAAGGAAGTAATGTATTCGCAAAAAAGCGTTTGACTCAAATATTGGCCTAAATGTCCATTTTGCTCACCCCCGAATAAAAGTTGAGTTGTTTTTTCGGCCCGACCGCACATGTACCAAAGAACGTATGGCCGCCCGATGTGACCATTTTGAGGATCCCCGAGTTAATTACGGCGAGTTTTCTTGTGACTTCTGTATTATGTACGTATGTTTGTATGTGCGTATGTCAACGAACTCAAAGACAGTAGGTCGTAGAAAGTTGCAATTTGGTATGTAGACTCGTAGTGGGAGTTTACTTCTGCACGTTCCCTTTAGGTTGTTTTCGGATGTTCTAAAAGGGGTCTTTTACATTGGGGGGGGGGGGGGGGGGGAATCAGAGTTAATTTCAATGCAATAATCAGAGTTAATTTCAAGTGATGTTATAATTTGGCGAACACTTGGCGATATATCGTCAAGCTTTTGGTCGCCAAATTTGGCAAAAAAAAAAATATTTTTCGAATCTGGTTTCAATTTGGTGCTATTGACGATTTTTGGAGAGAAAACTATAGAATGATTTTAAATTGCTCATATTGTTAAAATTAAGCCCTGCAACACGCTTTTTTGCTTCAGTTCGCGACTAACTAGGGGTGAAAACATTAAAAGTGTTTCCTTGCTTACTTTAATGCACTGTTATCATTAAATTGGTGTAAAAGGAAATCATGTGATGCACACATCAGCTAGTTTTCACTTACAGCTCAAGACCACTGCTGTGGAGTTGGAATCTTTAAAAATTCAAGAGTCGGAATTGAAACCATCATTTCCTCTTTAGACCGAAGTTCTCTCTCGGAGTTGAAATTGCACTGATCTTGGGATAAGAACTTGAGTCAGATGCAGCAAAATTTAAAGAGTCAAAGTCTGTTATTTTTTCTCCGAATCCGTATGCCTGCTAAAGAAAATAATTTTTATAAACTGAGAAAAAAAAAATAAAATGATGAATTTCATTGGTGTTTTTAATAATTGAGAAAGCCGTACAAGATCGGTTAGAAACGTTTCCAATCTTTGGCCGAAGTCAAACTGGCATATCGAAAGCGTTGGAAACCTTTTCATGCTTAAAGGATTTTTGCTAAATTTAAACATTGGAACACATTTGAGAACAAATTGGGATCACATTTCGGTGCACTTGTCACATAATTGCTTCATTTCGTACAAATATAATTTCAATTTCTTTCTTTAATAACCAGTCAATAGAATCGCCAAATATGATAGTATTAGCAAGAGTACCCGGCGTTGCCTGGGTCAGTAATAATTGTGAGAAATAATCGCTACTTTCATTCGTTTTCTGTTTTAACTAAAAAAAACTCAAAACACACCGCTTTGACGTGATTAAAAATCGATCTTCTTCCTTGCCTATAAAAATTAAAATAGCAATAAGTATAAAGAACAAAATAATATTCAGTTAGAAACGAAAGCAAGTCATTTAAGCATATCAAAATTTGATAAATTTCCAAAATCTGAACTAACAAAAACAAAGATCACTAAAAAAAAACCTTGCGCTTTATTTATTTAATTTAATAGTACACACACACACACAAAAAAAAAAAAAGCTTCCTGCTTTGTTTTTCTATGTGTGCAAAAAGTAAAGTTTCCAAATATTTAAGGATAATATTTAAGGATTTAAGGATTATATTTATTTTATATTTAATCCTTTAATCGGGAAATTACATGAAAGTCACTGATTTACATCATTACTTTTTTAAACTAGGTGTTTTAGAAATAAATTATAGCTTATGCTGCTTCCTGATAATGTAACTCTCTGTGGTGAAAAAATGGTTAAAATCGATCCAGTAATTTTGAAGATTACCCCGGACATCCTTACATACAGAAGTAGCCATTTATGTATATAGATTAGAAATTTTGTTGCAACGAATCGCTGACGATTGGGGTCGTGAATGAAGCCTAGAAGGCTTCCAGTCAATCTTCCTTGGGCGAACGCCCTCAATTGTCCGGCTGTTGTTGACCGCTGCTGGCGAGACTGCTGTTAAATTAAAGTAACACCACTAATCGCCACTAGTATGATCAAAAAAGTGTTCTGATAGTGCTGTAAAAAGAGTCACAAAAATATTCCGCGACGTTTTCTAAAAGACATTTGTCACTGTGTAAACAATGTCCTTACGCGTGTCCCTAAAATTGTTAAATAATGCTTTGAACCAAAACAAGTATTCTGAAAAGCTCTTTCAAAAGTGTTTTGAAAACTTTTTAAGAAGTTCTCCTCAAAGTGTTTTAAAAAAGCGGAGTAGTGTCCGTGTTCAAAAAGTATTTGAAGCTTTGTAAACATAAAATAAGGTATTTTTTATACATTCATGGTATTTCGATTCGGCAATAAAAATTTGGACTTCCAGTAATTATAAGTAAATACTCTCAAACCTGTTTTTATGCGGTTGTTTTTTTCCAAATAAAATTTTGCGGCACACGAAAATTTCAATAAGATTGGGACTCAATTGACGAAATTAAAAACGAATACAAGGTAGTATTTTCAAGAGACGACAAGGACACCTCGATGGCTGGTAATAGTGACCTACCAAAAATTTCCTCTTTGGACAAATTTTGTCTGACGATTCGGCAAAATTATCATCATTTGCATTATATTTATTTCACTAAAAGAAGCAATTCGTAGTGGTTTCGTAAGTTTTTGCGTTATTTTCTACGTGAGACCTTTGCTTATGCGATCCCTATCCACCGCATAAAAAATATTTTAATTGTGCTGCGAAAATTTATTTTTTATAGCTGCTCGCAAAATTTCAAACGATATTTTTAATGCAGTTTTTTTATGCAGTCCCTATCCACCGCTAAAAAGCAGGTTTGAATATAACATATCCAAGCAGAAGTAAACCAGTTTTCTGAACCTTTACTTGCAGAACTTAAATAAATTCCTAACTAGAACTTAAAGAAACTTTTATACAAAATATAAGCTTCTGCAGACTCATCATTGTTCCACGTTTCGAAAATTCACATTTTAATTGTTTTCACGTAGTTATAATTTCAAGCACAAGCGCTCCTCTTAAGCACAACGTCTTAGCAACTCAGATTCCCACACCCCAATTAAAGGCTTACCACTTTAGTTTGCCTAATGAGCAGCTATACGAGAGCTTGGGACAAACTCTCTCTTAAACCAACGATCACACATTGCACATGCTCGGATGAAATTCAGAAGACTCGTGAGAATTCAGCTCCTTAAGATAATGCGCGCTGTTAGCGGACGCTAATTGACTCAATCAAGAATTCCAAAATTAAATCATTTGTTTCTGAAATTAATTTTCCTAATCGATTGGTAAACTGACTGCGTTATTATTAATTTGTATGGTCTCGAAGCTTGCGACAAGAGATTAACACTTTAGGGCCATTCTACGGAAATTCTGTTGTTCGAAATAGCTCTTGATGGCCAGCTCCGGACTCCGACTCCTAGAATGTTAGAACCGTCGACTCCGACTCCCGTATCGCGAATCTAGTCGGACTCAGACTCTGAGTTGTTATCTTTGGAAAAGAAAATAGACAGAGGGAAAATGGCTGGCTCCGACTTCGAAGTGACTGACTCCGAATTTTAAAGCCTTCGACCTTTGACTCCGATTATGACTCCTTTATCCTAAAAGAAGTCCAACTCCGACTCTGCACATATTGGCAGAGTTCGAGACTTTGAGGGAAAATGTCCGAGTCTTAGAATTTAAAATCTTCGACCCTGAGTCCTTTACCACAAAATCAGACTCCGACTCCAACTCGGCAGCCCTGGTTTTTACTGTGAAATAACTATTGTTGATATGATTTGGTTTTATTTTCACTCTAAGATTTCAATTTATGTATTCTGTTTTTTGCAGCTGCTAAAGAAGCGAAATTCGGGGTTCTTTACGTTTTAACGTAAAAAGTTGCGCAGACGAATTTTTCCACCTTCTTTTTTTTCTGATGATGAATATTATTTCTTTAAATTTACAATGTATTGTTTTTTTTTTTTTTTTGAGCATATTCATTCGTTTTTTAAATTATGTTTTGGCAATGGGAGAAAAACCATTTTTTTTTTGTATACTGTGTTTATTTTAATGAGCTTATTATATTTTAATCTTTTTTAAGGCGATTAAAGATTTTTTTTTTACTGTGAAAAATGTATTACCTGATTTGTTAAAAAGGTGTTTTGTTCATTATTTTTTAAATGAACGAGGAGAAAGCTCCGAGAAATCAGCTTGAAATGTCAAAAATGTATGTTTGACGTAACTTGCAGTCTCAGCTAATTTAGAGAATGTTGATTACATATTAGAAAGTCAATGTTGGTATACTGGAAAGTAGGCTCGTTTAGTTCTAGGCGGAAATTTTTCTTAAAATTTATTGATCTTACATTTTTGTCTCCAGTAGATCTGCAAATGCGAAGTGACTGATTTCGACTAGATTTATTTTGAAGAAAATACAGCATATAGCTATTTCAAGGCTACAATGGAATTCTTGTATTCTGAATTCCTATTGGTTGGTCCTCTTTGGTATAAATACCGGTGCCCACGTGGTCGTTGTCAGTTCTCTCGCGACTTAGGGTGCGTTGGTGAGCTTTTTACACTGATGAAGAGGCTACATTGTAGCCTTGAAATAGCTATATGCTGTATTTTCTTCAAAATTTGTGCTTTATTTACGTTGGTTTTTCACTTTAATCATATTGTAGCACAAAGCTTATATGATTATTTTTCATATAGATTTATTTGTCTTGTGGAAGGTTATATAACGCATATACCTATGAATTTCATCTTCCTAGCTTTTTTTCATTTGTAATTTAGGCGTTTCCATCTATCCCATAAATACTGTACTCTAAGGTAAAATTAAACAACGAAAATTTTCATTCTTCCTATTTTTGGAAGATTAAATTTTAATGAAAATTACAATTTTGTAAGTATTTTACATAAACTCTGCGCATAGTTAAATATATTTTTTAATCAAACATTGAAATTAGACAATTTTTCATTTGTAGAATATTTTTTTGAGCAGGCTATAAAATTAAAATTTACTTTTTAGAAACAGTTTTATTCTGATCTTTTTTATTAAAAAAATATTTGAAACAATATGTATTTTTCTTAAACGAGAAGGACAAGATATTTAATAAGAGTAAGTTCATTAACAAAGATTCCAGAAGCACTATGATTAATTGCGTTAATTAGCATTTTTGCCATTCCAAATCTTTTAATTAATGCAGTTTCTTTATCAAATTTTAAGACACTGAATAGACGTCCATTAGAATTCATTAATCACACAAATTGAATAACTAAAGATGAGAAATGAGAATAAAAACTCGAAGAATAAACATTATATCTTTTGGCTAACTACACATTAATCTTTGAATTTGAATAGAAATGAGCCCAATACATGAAATTTAAGGAAAAAAGCCCTACTCTTGGTGTTTTTTTTTTTTTTTTTTGCTCATGTTACACAATACTATTCATCCGATAATTTTATTCCTAATTCACATCATTAAAGAAATATGACAAACGATAATTTCTTTAAGTATAATCTGATGAAATCTGAGTTTAAAAAGAAGAAAAAATATTTCTTTAATGATAAATTCTTTTAGTTTCCTTCTTAACGCGTATTTTTCCGAATAGCTATTAGAGATTTTTTTAAATAATGTTATAAGTTATTTCAACATTACAAAAGTAATAGTTTCTTCCAATTTTTCTTCACTTGTAAAAGGAAAACATAGTTCTTGGAATAAGTTCTCTCTACTTTTAGGAAGAATTAACGTATTTATTTGGTGTGGTATTTAAAAAAGCATCTTCATTGTACTTTGTCTTTGTAAGAAGCGTACGCACGTTAAGCGACGAATAAGATGCTACTACTTAATTATTAAAATGATTTTTTTTACTGTTGAATATTATGCGCAGAATTACTAGTTTGAACGACGATTTTGGAAATTGAATTTTTTGCCCATAATCTCAATTTTCTTGAGAAGCCGCATACTAAGTTTAAAATGGTTAAAAGTCTGAAAAAGGAGATTAAATAAGACAGCGTGTAAACTTTTTTACGACAAAGTTGTTACCAATAGATTAGACGAGAAAATAAAAATAAAAAATATAAATTATGCACAAACATGTTTACTAATATAAAGCGACAACCTCACATTCAAAGCAGTAAATAAAGCAAAGCAATTTGTTTACTTCAAATTGTAAAATAATGATTATAATCATAGTAATAGTAATAACAATAAGCATGATAATAATAAAACCCTTACATTAGGTAAATTTAGTGAAATGAAAATACTGGTAGAAGCAAATTATTAACAGTTTTATGCTTTGGTGTTTTCCATCAATTTTTAATGTCTTTGTTTAGTTCAAAGTTTAACTTTAATTTTTTTTTTAAAGAGAGAGCAAAATGTAAAAACCCGACAAGGTAAAATACAAAAGATAAGCTACATAAATGTGAAATGTAACAAGTAAAAAATAAACAGGCAAAGTGTACAAATTTAAGATGTAAAATGTAAAACTGAAAAACTGTAAAACAAAAAATTCAAAAGGGTTGAATGTAAAAACTAGTAAAAAGTTACATCAATCAGTCTGGGAGTCCCATTAGCGTTTCTCTGGCCTTCCAATATTTGTCATATATGTTCTCGGACACTTTCGGGCATTCTCTGGGATGCACCGCATCCATTACAGTGTCGCTGCCGCACAATGTGCAGGTTGGGAAAGAAAAGATGTTGAACCTAAAAAGTTGTCCCACAAGGCAATCATGTCCTGTCTCTATTATGGTGGTTCAAAAATACATGTAAAAAAAAAGTTTCTCCTAAATAGCGAGACACCCCTCAATATTTTTAGACTTGTGGATAGCAATATACTGGAAGAATTTTAGCTTCCTATTTCAACTGAAAGAGGGTGCTCAACCCCCTCCCACAAACTTCATTAGAATGGGGAGGGGGTTAAAAAATTCATTCAAATGAAAAAACAACGGAACATATTATAATATATACTAGAAATATGCATATACATTGCAAAAAAACCATTTTTTATATTATAAAAAACTAGTATGTTGTGGCTGTTACGAAACTTTCTTTTATATTTTTCCTTTTTCTGATCCCTCTCCATGCTTGACGAGTAAGTAATATTCCCAACAAAAACAAAATTACACATGCAAAAACTTGACGACCATCCCAATTCCTGATTTATCTCAAAAGCAAAGCAAAGAATGAAAATTGAAATTGATTTGAAAATCCTTGCTGCAGTACTTTACTGCGGTGTGCAGGTAAAGAAAGTGCAGTAACTGCAAATTTTTCATTTCTCCTTTTTGAGCAATCACGATTGCTAATTGTTTTCATTTGACTGTTGAATGATGTCTTTTGATTCCCCCCCCCCCCGCCTCCCTCTGCAGCATTATCGTCGACCGGCCCGTCCCGATGCTGCTCATCTAGCCGAAACTGTTTCTGTATGTTGAGTTCTATATCCTACACACACACACACGCATACAGACACACACTGACGCCTACCTACACACACACACACACACACACGTCTGCATACAGACACGCACGCCTACATACAGACACGCACACATGCCTACATACACACACACGCCTACATACACACACACGCTTACATACAAACACGCCAACACACATAAACGCCTACTCACGCGCGTACATACATACACGCATACTACACACACACACGTCTGCATACAGACACGCACGCCTACATACAGGCACACACACATGCCTACATACACACACACGCCTACATACACACACGCCTACATACACACACACACGCCTACATACACACACACGCCTACATACACACGCCTACATACACACACACGCCTACATACACACACACGCCTACATACACACACGCCTACATACACACACACGCCTACATACACACACACGCTTACATACAAACGCGCCAACACACATAAACGTCTACTCACGCGCGTACATACATACACGCATACCACACACACACACGTCTGCATACAGACACGCAAGTTTACATACAGACACACACACGCCTACATACACACACACGCTTACATACAAACACGCCAACACACATAAACGCCTACTCACGCGCGTACATACATACACGCATACTACACACGAACGCGTACATACACACACATGCGCCCACACAAACACACACACCACGACATACACACACACACGCTCGTGATTGCGAAAAACACAATTTAAATTCTAGATGCCGAAAATTCAAATTAATATAAACTTTCTTTCTTTTTTTTTTTTTGCATTTTTGTCATCTATTGAACGTTAGCTTTATTGTACAAACTTGCTTATTTGGTTCGTTGGAAAAAAAGGCACGAAAAGAACGTCTAATTCCAAGATTTTCCTATGGTTAATATTGAATCCGACACACATTTCTTCAAATATCTCGAAAACTCATTCCTGTAGATACTGCCGTTTACCCGCTCACGGCAGTATAGTGGAATAAGGGACATGATTTATTAAAATTTGTAATGCTTTTGTTTATAACTATAATCATTTATTATAATATTATAAATAATAAATCATTTGTAATAAATACATTAATCATTTATGTAAATCGTTTTAAATAAATCATTTATTATTAATATATTAGCTTTGAAAATATAATTAAATTCTTCGGTTAAGTGGGTGAAACGGAAGAAATATCACAAATTAACAAAGCATAACATTTAATGTTTACTACGATGGAAACTAATTATCATTCCATTACTTCCTCTTTAACAGTCGTAATGCTCTAATCTCCAAGAAATTCAAACGGACGTTTCAAGCAGCCCTATTTCACGCAGATTTCCATGCGTGAATAATTATTTAGATTTATGCTTTCAGGTTCTGTTTATTTACACGAGCCAAACATTTGCGTATAACTCAGGTTACACCAGTAAAATGAAATGATACCCATTAATGGCATGAAAATAACTTTTTTAAAAACTTTTTGCAGATCTTTGAAAAACTAAAAAGTAAAAAAGAAAATTTTATTTGGGGCACTTTAACTATTTTTGTTGAATTAACTTACTCGTTACTAAGTCTGTGTTTTATTGTTCATGCGATTTAGCTACCTAATTATTGATGCTACTTATTGAGGCAGGGATTTGGATATAGAGGAAAAGCGGGTACACCGAGGCAGGAAGAATAGTGAGAAAAACGCAATATATTTTCTACATGAACTACTTCGCCAGCTCCAGTCATTCCAACCGAGGACTGCAGTTTCGTGCTTATTAGCACTCATCAGTCCGGCACACGAAGTGACTGAGCTGGAGGTGGAAAACCTCTTAAGAAAGCCAAGAGTGCCAAACAAACTGGTAGCTAATAAAGAATAAGCGCTGACCAGACGAGTGATGGAAACAATGGTCAGCCTATATGAGGCAATGTCTTCTTTAGTTAAAATTAAATATGGTTCTCTATCAGTTTTCTATGTTTTGAAAAAGCCGAAAATACTTCATGAATTTCTAAGTCATCATCCAAATAACGAAAAACACTTTTTCTAGTCTGAGAATGTGTCGAGTTTCATCAAATAGTTGCTGAGAACCAGCGAGATTTCCTTTAATGAACATTGATTTCCGACACATAAATTGAATTCACCCATTTTCTATCATTCTGCTCAAAACATTTGGGGGTGCGACCGCCCCCTCTTGACCCCCCCTATTTGCCGCCCCTGGTTCAATTCAAAGATTGGAGCCAAGGCAGTGGTGTTTTCAGTTAGATAAGACTAACTTACTGAACTATTGCTTCGATCACTCATCTGATCTGAGCTAATTCTTTATTAGCTACCAGTTTGTTTTGCACTCTTGGCTTCCTTCAGAGGTTTTCCACCTCCAGCCCAGTCACTTCCTATGCCGGGCTGATGAGTGCTAATAGACACGAAACTGCAGTCCTCGGCTTTAATGACTGAGCTGGCGGTGTATTTCATGTATTTCTGCCTTAGCCCTGGCTATAGGGCTGTAACTTACTGAAAATATATTTTCTGTTTGTATATTTTTAGCCTGGTAAAACTATTTAAAAGTAAAGTCGAAATGCAATGAACAATATTGCAGAAAAAAGGTTGCTTTCAAGTATAATGTAAGAAAAATAACTATGCCATCACAGTTTCAATCCATCGAAGTAAAATATCTCCAACATTTGTTGCGCTTTTTCTAAACTATTAGATACACTTACAGACCGCTGTTATTAATCTTACATTATCCTATTAACGAACGTTCATTTTATCAGTAGAATGATTTTTTTTCATTTTCGTTGTCTGAGAATGACAGCTATTGAGTTTATATTTTGCAACGGTTGAGCAGTGAGACACCCTTAATTTGTTGCTCATTGCTCCCATGGTACTATTATATTAAAATGGGAGAAATTATGCTGTGAATGAATTACTCACAACTGACCTGTTGATGCAAATAATAGTTCAATAAGGTAGAAAGCCATGCACTAACAGAATAAGGATACTTAAATGGAATTATGAATTTTATAGCTATATAATATCAGATAAATATATACTTAAGTACTTATTCTATTTAAATTTTTTATTATTATTATTATTTAACTGCAGTACGCTAAATAATATCTATTAACATTTTATAGTTTCAACATGCCTAGAATAAAGGAAGTCAGATAAGATATTTTGGAGATTTTCTCCAAAATATCTTATCTGACTAAGATAGATGTTTGGAGAAACAAACAGGAAAGAAGCTGTTGAACTAGTAGTAACAAAAGGTTGGAGTGAAAGTATTCCATACTTATCAAAGGCTACATCACAAGATGAAACTTTGCCGATTTAGCAATCCAGAATTATCTAAATCATTCTATCTTAGTCTCAAAACATAGATGTCCTTACTATGTGTCTAGACGACATGAAGTTTACCTTTCAAAAGACAATAGTTCGTACCAGAATCCAATGACAACTATCACTCATACTTTTACATTTAAATTTGGATTCTTTCAAAGTTTGATAGGTCAAACATTGTGTCTCACTGTTCCCACTTACTGGGGGAACAGAAAAAAATTAAACGAAATGTAATCTCACTGTTCCCCCAGTAAGTGGGGAACAGTGAGATTACATTTGGTTTATTTTTATTTTTTTCTTGTTTGTGTGAATTCGTAGATTTTTCTAGGTACACTTTGATAATACCTATTATAGTGACAAATATTTTACCTATTGAAAGAAATTGATTTCTGCGTTTTTTAATAATAAAAAAGCAATTGAATTTTCGTGTCTCCCTGTGTACCCACTATTCCCCTACTATTCAATACGTAACAAATTTGAGTAGAGGATTCTTAAAAAAATATTAACTACGCATATTTAAAACATGAAAGTGGTTCTTACGACGGGTTTATTTGACGTTTTACAAAAATATCAGCTAAAAAATACATTACATTGTCTTCAAAACAAATAGTAACACATATCATTTAAAATAAAGCAAAAAAAAAATACGTCTAACGTATTGCAAAAAATAAGAATTTATTTTGCCATGTTAGATTTTGCCCCCAATTATAGTGAGTTTTGCTATTTAAACTTAAAAAGCAGTTTCTTTGATAAAATTTTGCATGCATCTCTTTTTTTTCCAAAAATATTCTTCATTCATTTTGCGTTACACATTTATGTTCAGAAATTTTCAGAATAAATTATTGAATTCTTAAATATTTTAGAATAATGAATTTAAACAGATTTGCACATTTTGAGGTATGCTGTGTCCATTTTCACAATTTTTGAAATTTTTCTGTCTGTGCATATATGTGTCTGCATGCGTGTGACCGAATTTTGTGACCGGGGGGAGGAGCCGTCGAACGTTTTATCGGTTATGCAGGACTGCAAAATCTCAAGAAGTAACAGGCGAGACCAAACAAAAATTGACCCTAGAGTGCTGATTCAATTTTGTTGCAATAGCTATTATATATCGATAAGCAATTCTAATCAAAATTATCCATCTATATTAAATCAATTTAAATAAAACAAGATGATAATTGATAAGCAAAGAACTTACCTTCTATTTGTTCATCAGTTCTGTTCACGTTGAGGCTTCTCTCTATAATCATTTGTGTTTAATTAATTGTGTAGTGCTGTCATTGTTTCATACTGTATGCAGTCACTGCTCAGCAATAATTAAACTAATAAAGAAATTAAAAACATTTATTAGCTAACGTTACATCACATAACCACACACTACGATGGTTAGAGAGAGACTGTCTGTTTTACAATGTAGACGCGAAAGCGGAACAAAAATGAATTGAAAAGTTTTGGTTTGGGTTTTAAAGTTCGCGTTTTAGTTTAGAGTTTTGGTTTGTGTTTAGTAAGTTCTTTTTCAGTTCACTTCAGAGATCACAGTTGGAACGATATTTCGAATAATAGCTACCTATATTGGTTAAAAAACGATTTCATTTTCAAGAAAATATTATCATGACTTTTCTTTGACGTTTTTAACTCTTCTTAACTGAATTTCTCGATTTTGTAAATGTTTGGATTGTAATTTAAATCCTACATAATAACATTAAACATATGAGGCTTTTAAGATTACTTTGCATTCTATGCGAAGTTGAAATAAAAGTAACTGTAAATGCAATTTCCGCATGAAAAGAGACGAACTTTCATTTGCAAACATCAATCCTTCTATCAGCCGGCAAGATCAATATCTAATCAAGAAATCAGTCTTTTTCTCATTATTCTTATTACTAAACAAGAATATATCTTGAGAACTTCAGCGTAATTGGCACTTGATATATTCCAGCTTTTACTCCTCAGACAGAAAGAAACTAAACGTGGAGTACGTGTGTTTGGTATCTGAATTTGCGCCAAGATAATGCAATGCTGAAGATCAGCTTTTGTATTATTAAAAGGTACCTTTTTGTTCAAGAGTAGGTTAGTCTATTCGGGTTTTATTTCTTGATTTCCATGGAAAGACAAATGCGTTCTTTTTCTGAAAAAATAGTTAGTTCTGGATCCTGGATTTCGGCAATGATACAGATACCGGGATTTCTTTAAGTGATTCTTGCTTTCTGGAAGAATATATGCTGCGCAGTCATTGAGTAACTTTGAATCCAGAAATCTCTATTGTGAACTCCCCATAATTTTAACAAATTTGCCGTATATAATCATATAAAACACTTAAGCTTTGTGTAGTTATCCAAAAAGTAAGAAATGATAATTATCAAGATAATTAAAAATGAAGTAAGGGAATGTACGGCAAAGTGAAATAGTTAGCGTAACTCTGCTTCTTCAAAATGAAGAAACTGGAAGTTTATTTTAAAAATTACATTACGTAACGCAATTGTTTTTATAAAACTTGCATTGAAAAATTACTTTTAATTTTTGGAAGGTAATTTATAGCTTAAAAATAAATAAATAAATAAATAAACTAAAATTAATGGAAAATTATCACTTTTTTTTAAAGTGGGCAAAGAGAGAAATAAAAAATATTTCTTATGCGATATCTTTTATTCAATTAAAACATATGTTTTTGATCAAATAAATGACTAAACAAAAAGGGTGAAGTGAGTGAAGAAATGAAAAGTTAATGAAGCACTCGAATAAGTAACTATATTAATGAGTAAATATGTGAGAAAAAAAAGAGTGAATAAAATAGTGAATGAATAAGAAAATAAGTAAGTGAATGAATAAATTAGTCAAATACTAAGTGAAGGATGCCAATGAATAATTTAATAAATGCATATGTAAGTGTTTTAATGAATGCTTGAATAAGTAAAAAAAATGAACTGTATCACTTTAAACCCATCCACTTTCCCCGCATACAATAGCTAATTGTGTGAAGCATTTTAAATACGAATAGGCATAAAATTAATTGAATAAATATTGCACCGAACATAAGCAGATCTCAAAAAATATTTAAAATACTACTAGCAAGAACTTTATCATTTTATAGCAACAAAAATAATTTTTGACTTAAACAAAATATTGCAAAATGAGCATTAACTTCTAAAAATCGCTTCTATTATCAAATGCTTAGATCTTCCGTGGTAACTTTTTTTGAATGGAATTTACTACATATGTTACTAGTTAGTTACAATATTACCACATAGGTAGCGCTAAAAACAGAATAAATATTTTACAATTTTACTTTGCACACGCTATTTACTTTTGCCCCACATTTTCCCTACTAGTTCAAAGTCATCTTGCAATTTAGGGCAACGTCAGAAGTGGAATGCTAAATTTTGTGAGGTGCTGGACACAAAGAAGATAGCTTTATAGGTATTTTTTTACGATCAAGAGTTAAAAAAAAACTGAAGATTAACTTGAATTCTGAAATTTTGAATTCAAATTATGTTTTTTGCAATCACGAGTTGCGACAGGACCTTGCTCATTGGCAGGACCGTCGCCATAGGGAGGGTGAGGGGGGTGTCTCACCCTCCCAGTGATTTCATCCAGTCGGCAAAATCAGTTCATAAGTCGGCATTTTCAATGTTTCGGAATTTCAAAGTTTTAATTTTCAGAAATTAAAATAAAAAAAAAGTTATCATATTCATACAAAGTTATACATTTAACCTTTTCATACTTTGCGCAAGAGAAAATAATGAATGGTGTCTCCGTTTACATTCAGTTTTACATTGCTCACACTATGCCGATTGCTTAGTTTACGAATGCTCATTTTGCCGAGACAATAAGCGTCCTCTCAAGAAAATTCAGCTAGAGTCGGCATTTTTTCTTTTTCAGTTGATTCTGTATTCTAAATCTTTGAGTAAAGTAGTATGTAGCTTGACCATGTGCACGTTTTCATCTTTTATTGAAAAAGGAAAAACCAAAACACATGTATATTTTGCGTACTGACGACTATTCATCTGAAAACCTGAAAGACATAATCAATTCACCGACTGCTAATTGCACGGTATTCTAAATTTACCGACATTTACTTGAACAAATTATTATTTTGTCGACACTATATCCAGGGACACCCCAAACTTAAATTCTTGGGGAAAATCCTCAATTTTCCGAATGATAAAATACAGATATGCAATGCTCACATGAGAAGGGACATTCAGGAATTTTAAAAAATGCAATAATATCTTAAAATTTTCCGAATAACTAGACAAATTTGGATGAATAAGGACTTTTATGGAGGCCACTGGGACCTCCCAATGGGCGCCGCCTTCCTGTACTCAGTCGGCAATTTCAGCTACAGTCAGCAATTTTTACTTTTAGAGTGAATTCAAAGTTCACTATATCTTTGATAAAAGTTAAATGGAAATGCATTTGGATAAATGGAAGTGCACTTTTACATTTTCTCATTTTAACAAACTTACAATGCAAATCATGAGTTCTAATGAGTGTTTATACTGTAAATTTTAAAAAGATAATTCAATCTTAAAATATTATTTAGAAATGTCTGGGAAGCTGTGTATCACACATTAAGATTACCTGTGAGAGCCGAGATGTAAGATTCAAATATTTTTTTCAAAATAGTTATTCAATAAATTGTGTAGAAACCCACGGAAAGTCTCAGATTAAAAACACAACTACATTAAGAAACATGATAGCTTTGGACAGTGCACAGTGGACACATTTATAAAATTGAATCATCAATAAAAAATACACCGCAAAGTGGAGAAATGCATAGGGTGCCGAAATGATAAAAAAATTAAAATAGAGAGAAAGATTTAATTACAACATTGGTATGTATTTTTAAGTGTTTGATTTTGAAACGAACTTCTGAATACACATTCAGCACCGTTTCCCCTTTTTCTAGGCTTATGGGTAAAAACCGATATAGTATTCTACTCGCAGGGGTTATGCCTGTTTGTCGACCACACAAGTTTATTGTATAACTAAAGCAAGACATTTGTCCGCCAATTGTAACGCTCAGAAATGCCGTCGTGGAGATGGCGTGGCGTAATCGCGTGTAGGGGTGACATTAGAAACGTCAGACCTTCAGGGGTCTTTTCTGTTAAAAAACTTTCTCTGGAATCTGGAACAAGGAGCTCGAGGGAAAATTAGAGAAGAGTTGGATCAACTGTTGTTGTATGCTTAGGACGGTCTGTCTGGCCCCTGCTGTGTGAACTTTCTGCCTGAAGAAGGAAAAGGAAAGTTATTGGCGTTGAAGCCTTGAAGAGATACAAGTGCATTGAGTTTGTCCGGCTCCCGAGTTTGGCAGAAGATTTGAGTGACTATCCTGCATAGCTATTTTATTCATTATGAATTTCAAAAGAAAAAAAAAGATTAGTTAAAGTTTTGAACTTTATTCGCATGTGAATGAACAATAATTCTCATTGTGGCAAGTAAGGAAAAAATCTGAAAGAGCATTTTACTTGAATTTGAGAGAAAAAAAAAAAAAAAAAAAACGCTTATTGAAATGCAGCAGAAAAGGTATGATTATTTTAGCTAATATCTTCAAAGCATTATTTTAATCTTTCACCATTTACATATATATATATATATATCTTCCGTTAAATATTGAAAAATAAGAGTTCTAAGTAAGTTGCTGGGATGAAAAATTTTTTTGTGAAAAGTTTCAAAAAAGAAAAGAAAAAGAAGGGGGGGGGGAGGGCAAATGAATGTTTTTTTTTTTTTAGCTCTAAAATTTCAGAAGAAAATGCAATTTAAAAATATTATTTAGGAACATTCAAACATGTACATCATTAAAATTACCATTTACCAAACCAAAGACTGCTGAAATACGTTTCAAACGTTTTTTCAACCAATAGCCAGAGCGTTATAGAATTGCATAACAAGTTTCAATTTAAAAAAAAAAACCGATAGGTAAATAAGCATGATAGCTTCCTAGGGCACACTTGTACAAAAATAAGGTAAATATGTTTCAGATAGAGGAAAAGATTCAAAATCTTGTCTAGAAAAGTCACACCAGTAACTCTAATGAGTGCTTAAAAAATGAGTTATAAAATATTAAAGTAAAATGAAAGTTATCAAGAGATTCAGGATTTCTGATATTCAAAAAAAGTAAAAAAAGGTATCTTATTAGGTATCTCTAAAAAATACCACCTGTATTCAAACTGTTAAACGTTTAACCCTACCTCAAGTTAAAATGTAAAAGCTTTAAATTATCTCAGTCTGTAAGTTCAAAATGTTAACAGATTGTTTTAAGCTTGCATAATTTTGTACTTTAAACAATTAAAAACATTAGAGTGAAAATTGAAAATTTCGTCGTGAAAAACTAAAACAGCTAAAATGTTTTTTAAAAAGAAAATCTGGAGGAGGATCTCCTACCTTTTTTTCTTTTAATAAGTAGAATGATTTAGGGAAGTAGCTTAGGAGGGAGGACGGAGGAATCGCAGAACCTAACCATTTCCTTTTCTCTTATGGTAATGAAATGTAATCTGTTGCGTTTTTAGAAACTTACTGCAGGAGGGTCCTATGACATCAACGAAGATCGTCTGAAACTTCGTTTTTTGGCATTCAATTTCAGAAAGTTGTCGAAAGAGAGAGCCTCTGAACCTCGTTTACCACAAATGGCCTACAATGGCACTTTAAAGACCTCAATTTTCAAAAAATTTTCGATCGAAATCACTTCGTATCACCTTCTCCTAATATCACCAATAGTCGTTTGACGTTTAAAACTATATGTTTAGAACTACAATTCAAATAACGCTTGGGGAAACACTAGCCTAGCCGATCCTCCTTTCTTAAATCCTGTGGTGTAGCAAAGATTCTATTTCGGAAGAGGCCCAGGTTCTGAGGTTCTTACCTCAAGGAGATTATCACATCAATTATTTTTCATTGAATTGCTAAATTGATTTCATTATAGATAATGCCAATTATTTATATCTACTAATTATTAATTAATAGTTGTTTAAAACACCAATACACTCCTATTTGTTAAGTCTGGGTATTTTAAAAAGTGATAAATAACCTCAAAACTTATGCATGAGTTATATTCTTAACTAGAGGATAGAAATGTTGACATGTTTTCTCCTTCAGTATTTCTGAATATGGTGTTTGGGAGCTGACCCTGCTAAGAACATTGTAAACGCTATGGTTTGCTAAGTTGGATGAGGGGGAGGAGTGGAAGGTCTTACCTAAAAATGTTTAAAACTTAAGACCCGAAAACCATTTTTGAAAACATTACGGAACTGCTTGGGAATCGGGAGCTCGCCTCCGAAAAACAAGATTATAGGCTCTCTTAGAAGCGTTATGCCCTCGGTCCTTCTCCCTGGGCGCTGGGCCCCTCCCCTGGCTACGCAGCTACACAAATCTATCAAAGTTGTTTAGAGAATTTTTTTTTTTTTCAGGACTTAAGTCATTAAAATTTTTCCGGGGGGCAGCCCCCAAACATCATTGCAGATCTTGTAAAAATACATTTTTCGAACATCATTCGCAGAAAATTTCCGGGGAGAGTCTATGAAATCCACTCTTTCCCACAACACTAAAAAATGTCATTCCCCTCTCCTTTCCTTAATATCACCAATAGTGGTCTATGATTGCCTTTCTGGAACTTTAATTTCACGAAATCGCCTAGGGAGTGCCCCTGAGCTCCAGCGGAACCAAACATGACTTAAGTCTTCAGTTTCAAAAAATTTCCCGAGCCTAAACTCCCCCAAACATCGTCAAAAACTGTCTAAAGTTTCATTTTTTGAATCTTCAGGGGCAGAAACGTCCGAACAACACTTTTTCTAGCTTAACATTACTAGCATGATATAACTCATTTTGCAAACTATTGCTCCCAT
This sequence comes from Uloborus diversus, assembly GCF_026930045.1. NCBI lineage: Eukaryota > Metazoa > Arthropoda > Arachnida > Araneae > Uloboridae > Uloborus > Uloborus diversus. Next base: position 174,098,663 of record NC_072734.1, read on the forward strand.
ACAAAGCAATTTCTCTGATTTGTATACTTAAAATCCCTATTTGTGCCCCATGGAAATGTTCAATCAGAATCAATGTACTCAAAGATACCAAAACGAATGATTACCATGAGGGTCCCCCCTCCCCCCCAAAAAAATATGTACAACATAATTAATTCACCATTATATTACAAAACTTTTTGAGTAGAAAATGTTCTTATGTGTTAAATTTTATATGGATAAAATACGTTTTCTTTTTCTTTTTTTCGAATTTCCTCAGAATGTCTCCTCCAAAATTCCTTGTAATTCCTCACTGCCGTTTTCTCTAACTAATCTGCCACTGTCCACTGGACATCTGTAAATACCTACCCTCAGTGCCGGATTTAAGGGGAGGAGGAGACGGGGGGTTGCCAAGGGCGGCGACTTTTAGGAGGCGGCAAAATCACACTATTTTTATGTTTTTTTCGTTGAAACTCAATTTTAAAACTTGAAAGATGGATAAAGGCGGCAGTTTTGATATTTGCCCCGCCTCGGAAAAAAAAATGTAGATCCGTCACTGCCTACCCTCTCCCCAAAAGTATCCTCAAATAGCCTAAAACTGTGTTTTTAAAACTTTAATTTCGAAAAACCTTCGGGGGAGGGCCCCCGAACCCCCTATCCTTTCCTTCGCGTCAATAAAGATGGCATAAAATCTTTGTTTTTAGAAATTTCTAAGAAAGAACTCCCGAAAACCACCTTTTCTAGAAAAAAGCATATTGACTCCAGCGAAAAAGATGAGAATGAATCCACGGTCCTCTTGCTTCTTATATAAATCAAAGCCTAAAATCATGTTTTTAGTATGCCAATTTCGGAAATTTTCCGGAGGACAGCAGTTTATCTTGCCTTTAATCGAAATTAATGCATCCCCTTAGTAGCACTGAAGCACGTCTACAATTGCATGTTCCAGACTGCAATATGTAACGAATTCCAGTCAGAGACCCTGAATATATATATATATATATATATATATATATATATATGTGTGTGTGTGTGTGTGTGTGTGTGGTGTGTGTACGTATATATAATGTGTGTACCTATGTATCTGTCCGGTCGGCAAAATGTTACGAGTCAGTCGGCAAAACTAAAGCCCTCGATCCGTCTCTTAAGTGGCGACACACTTTGATCCATGCACTGCGCGCCGCTTTCGACTGCGATTGGAGGCGGGCAGTCACGTGGGTTCAGTCCGCCATTTTGTGTCGTTGCCTGTGTGATTTCACTGTGCGGAATACTAGATATTTTCTCTTTGCTATTCGTATTTTTCACCAAACGCTATCTTTAATGTGAAGATGCCTTGGTGCAGTGCATTAAGATGTTCTAACAGTTCAAAATTACTATATCGAGATACATTGAAAGATTATTTATGTATTTTAAATATTTTCATCAATACTGCTGGGCAATTTCAAATACTTTTTGAAACTCTTGTTGAAATTGTAATATTTTTTACTTTTCATGAAACTGTCTGATGGTTTGTTAATTTTCATGGGATAATAAGGACATTAACTAAAATCATCATAAATAATTCCTTCAAATATTGTAAAGCTCAACTATGTAACGGCACCTAATAAATTGCTAGATGTAGTAAAATATTTTCCCTGATTTTAAAACTGATTTTTCGGAGTTTAAGATAACAAAGCCGTCAAAATTTAAATATACTAATTATTTTATTTATTTTTAATGTAAATTTTCTATTGTTTAGTTACGTCTCAAAATGTCTCAATAACTGTAGCGAAATTATTTTAAGAACACGTCGTTTTGCTTTTAATTGGTCATAGCCACGAGTTTCAGTGTGTTGCCAAGTTAATTATTTATCTATTTTGCGCAAAAAATTAAGATATTAAAAGTATGAAATTTTTCATTAAAAAAAATTAAGCTTCTTTGAGATTATCGTAACATGTAACTCAAGCCAATTTATATAATTACGTGAATTTTTTTTTTTTTTTTTTTGCCCGGAAAAAATCTGTTTTCGTTTAACTTTTATTTTGATGTGAAAACCTTTTTAATAAATATATATATATATATGATTTATCTCAGTATCTGTTAATTTATAAATTCATTATTGCTATTTATAACATATCGTCACAGATGTAATCTGCACTCTTTTATATGAATTCCTATTGGTATCAAATAATTCAATTATTATTTTTTTTTTCAATATTGATTTAAAACTGGTTACATTTTATTATCAGTTCGTTGAATTTTTAAGAACTAGTAGTATTCTTAAAAATCAGGTTTAAATGAAAGGCATTTTTTAATGTAAAATCGTCGTGAGAAACAAGAAAGTGTTGGTAAAATGTAAAAAAAGAAAAGAAAAAAACATGGAAGAGTCCTGCTGAAAATAAAACCTTATTAGTTAAAACAAAAAGAAATTTTGCAATTTTTTAGAAGTGAATAATTTTCCATAAGAAAACTACACACATTAGAAAGATAAATGATACTGCTTTGCATGAATAAGTTCAAACTGTTTCCCACAAATAATTTATGACATAATTAATTTAGCTCACTACTGTTCTACTAAGTAGTGGATTTAAGTGGGGGGGGAGGCAGGAGGCCCATGCCCCTCCCAAAAGGATGAATTTATTTAACTATTTTAATTACTATTTTTTAATTGACTTCTCCATAGCATTTTTTATATAGTTAATTAAACAGAACACAAAACACACATAGAGCATTTTTTGAATAATAGCATTTTTGTTTGCTAAAGAAATCATACTGGAATCCTAGAGTGGCAGAATACATTCATACATTTAACTCGCTGGTTTTGAATTCAAGGGAACGTAATATCGCAATTCGTCCATTAATTTTTCTTTGATGGAATCAATAACTAACATTCTTCAAAAAATGTGCAGGCGTGCCTAAAAGAATTATTTTGATCCAGGAAGCTATTTGCGAAATAATAGCATTTTTGTTTTCAGCTTATAAAAAATGCAAAATGAAAGAAATCATATCGTAGTTTCTTGAGAAAATCATGATATTAATGGAGGCGGCATGCAATATGGATATGTTATCTCAACTGTATCATGGCTTCAAGAACAATAAGCAACTGCTTCGAAATCCACACAGAAATTGTCCTGAATTTTTCAGTAAAACTTATATGTTTAATAGCTATGATTTTCTTAATTAAATAATATTTTATAGTTAAAATAGACTATAAAATAATATTAAAACTCAAATGAGGTATGGGTACATTTTTTTATTGAATAACCTTGCCCTCGTGTTATAATCATTACGACATTGCTCCTAAAATTAAAACCGCTAATTGTATAGCATTTCGGTCACATTATTATGGTTTAGTATTTAATTGGCTTGAAACGTTAAAGATGTTTTACGTCCACATTCAAAGTATATTGGTACATAATATGTATGTACTTAGAGGTGGATCATTAGTTTAAGGGATCCTAAAAAAAATTTAAAAAAACGACATTTTAAAATAAAGTAATGAAAACTTTGTTATTAAACATCGTATGTGGCAGGGGGAAGGAGGAGGTGCTATTCAATTTCCCGGGCCCCCTCCGAGAGATTTTTTTGCATCCGCCCCAGGTCCTACTACAACAACTTTCTAATAATAAAACACATATTCAAAACACTTCAAGTAATTTGTAACTCAGAAGATCTATATTGGGGAAAAAAAGAAATTGCTCTTAAAAATGGTCGAACATTTCTTCAAAACACCTTTTTACTAATATTCGGTTTAATAATGAAAAAAAAAATATTTTACTAAGGTAAAATTCAACATTTTTGTGTGTTTATTTCTCAGTTACATAAGTTACGATTAAAAATCTGTAAACATTCGTTGATAAAAAGATACTTTTCAATGAGCGAAACTCTGTATTTTTCTACTGTTGAGATAGGGAGAAAGTTGCGGAACGACACAAAATGGCGGACGCTGGAGCGTGTCGCCACTTAAGAGACGGATCGAGGGCTTTAGGCAAAACCAGTTTCAACACCCCCCCCCCCCAAACGAATGTACCTGGCGACGGCCCTGCTCATTGGGGGCTATAGTTTATAGAAACGCCCACCAAAACCTGCCGCTCCTCCTCGGCGGTTACGTGTGTATAGTTATGTGTGTGTGTGTGTAGGCACGCGTGCGTGCATGTTTAGGCTTGTGTGTGTGCTTAGACCTGTGTGTATGCACGTAGGCGTGTGCGTGTGTAGGACATGGACGCCAACAATCAGGAGAAACTGATTGCAGGAGGCAGTGCTCGGAGCGGCGCCTACAGAGGACGGTGGGCGGTGGTGCTGCAGGGGACCCTGGTCCAAACTGAAAAAGACACGGACGCCAAAAATGGTCAAATGAGAACAATAAGCAATCGTGATTGCTAAAAAAAAAAAGCTACAAAAGTGTAAAGTTAATAAATCATGGTGAAAAATGTTCCGGATATTTAAAAATCCCTAGAAGTATTATTACGGAGACTTTTGAGATAAATTAGCTATGCATTCGCGTTGCCCTACATAATGAAAATGTGCTCCAAACCATTTTCACGAGGCGTTAGGACAGCAAACTTAATCTTAAAGCATCATAGTAGATTTATTATACAATTCTTAAGGATGCACAAACATCATTATATAATGAAAACAATTTGTTAAACTGTGAGCTTTTAAAAATGCTCAGCTTATTAACTTTAAGTGGAAGCTCAACCAGGACGTATGATGCTTCTTGAAAAAACATATTTATCTTGTGCAACATCATGAAGAGCCAAATTTAAAAAGTAACTTGTTTATTATGGCTATGATATATACAATGACATGTTAAAGGAAATATTGAGAATACGCTCTTTACATTATTAAGTTGCTCATAATACTTTAAATGACTTCTGAATCTAACATTCTAAGTCAAAGTATGAAACGTTAAACATACTGAGCTATGATATTCATGTCAAGAGCAGTAAGCCGAAACTATCGGCAAAAACGGACAGACTCGACTGAGCTGAGCTGCCGAAAGAAACAACCAAGTCTGACTTGGGTTGAAATTGAAAAGGAAGAGAATGAAGCAAAGTGCCGGGAGCTTAAATGCTACCGGCAATTTGCATATTCTGCTGACGCGATCTTGTTGCGAGAAGGAATGAACGAATGAGAAAAAACCTAATGCAAATTAAGGTTGCCAACACTTTTGGAAAATAATTTACTTCCTTTCGTAACACAATTTTACTCTTATTTAAAATTGGGATAACAACTCAGACTGACCACTTACTTTTTGAAAGATTCTTCATATTAATACATTTAAATAACCAAATCAAAAATAGTTGTGTGCTAAAAAATGGCAGTTTTCAGTACACTCCAAAAAAACTCGCAGTCCTCTAACGGAAAAGTTCTGAACAAACTTTTTTTTTTAGAGTGTGTATACACTGGGTTTCACTACAGTCAAAATGTTCCAGATATATTCAAGCAATTTGAATTTCTAAAAAGAATCAAGGAGAAAAAGAAAAACAAAATTATGAAAGCAAATTTGAATTTAAAACATAACGAGCTTTTGTGTCCATCACATGATTCCCTTTTACTCCAATTTAACGTCATTTCCCCATAACTGGCAATTTTAATGCATTCAATAGTGTACTCTCTAAGTATCACAAACAGTGGCCAAATTGAAAGTTTTGTCGACAAGTTGGCGACAAAACTTGGGGACCAAGATTGCGATGTATCGCTAAGTGTCCACCAAATTATGTATAACACCACTTGAGTTTACATCGAAATTAACAATGATTCCCCTCCCCCCCCAAAAAAGGGGCAAATACCCCTTTAGAAAAATCCGAATGCAACCAAAGTAGGAGGTGCACAACTAGACCCCACTAGGAGTCTACGTATCACATTTCAACTTTCTAGGACTTACCGTTCTTCAGTTATGTGACATACATACGCACATACGCATATCCGCACATACATACCTACGTAATACATACACACAGACGTCACGATAAAAGTCGTTGTAATTAACTCGGGAATTCGTCATTACGGATATTTCACGTGTCTATACATTCTTAGGCACTTATCCATGTGTGGTCGAGTCGAAAAAAAAAAAAATCAATATTCATTCGGGGGTAAGTAAAATGGAAATTAAGGTCGATTTTTGAGTGAAATTTTTTTACAATACTTCCTTTTTTGTAAAAGGAAGTAAAAAAGTCTATAGAAACCAAAAATGAGTGACTAGCAGAATAACCAGAAGTTATAGGGTACTTCATTTGCTTAACAGCGTCTCTAGGTGCACAAGGTTCGCCTATGCAGAAACTAAACTGGGTGGTAAGAATCATTTCCATTTTAAATATAAACAGTTACGATACAAAATACATAATCCAAAAACCCGATTCACCTCTTAAAGTTTGGAATCCAAAAACCTTCAGAATTATAAAGCATATTTTAACACATGGAAAAAAAAGCAATTTGTAATCCTTTAATCAAAGAAAAAGAAAAGAAAAAAAAAGCTTGGTATACGACTAAAAATGTGAAGTTGAAACTAGCAGATAATCACAGAGAAACTAACGCAAATGATAATCCTCAGAATCTCTCTTCAGCTTTTATTTTAAATTTGATTCCTTTAAAAGGGATTTTTTGTAGTAAAAATGCCGCTGTACTTATCTTTTCATCGTTCATGCTTTTATTTTAAAAACAGGTTTAATCTAAGATAAAAGTTTTTCAGTTAAAAAATAAGTTTTATTTTGATTGAAGTAAAATCTTAAAACTTTTAAATCTTTGAGAAGCATTACTTTTCTTTGTTTTCTCTTCGTTGAGTTAAAACGTAATGCTGTGCATGAATTAAAATGTAAAACACTTTTTAGTAACTTAATTAGGAAAATATTTTTTTTTTGGATTAAACTAAATATTTTTGAAAAAGAAAATTGCTATTTTTTTATTTTAATTGTAAAGAAAAATGTTTGGATTAGTGTATATGATGCTTTGTGATCAGTTATTAATTGAAACAGTGCATATTGAAAAACGAAACTCTTGAATAAAAATAATTCCTGTTTTAAAAAATATACTAATTGGAATTGAGCTTAATCTCTACAACTAACAGTTTTGAGAGAAGAATTTAAATCGTTTTTCTATTAAATTATTTGCTTCATTTTCTCTAAGCTCATACATATTTTAAAAGTGATTTATCTCTTAAAAATATACATTTAATTTAATTGAGCGCAAATCAATAAAATTTTCCTGGTGTCGTTAGAACATCAGTGTTGACATTCGGTAAAATAGGCTTGTTTAGTTCTACGCAAGCATATTAATACTTTTTCCATGTATTTATAATACAATTTTAGAAAACATGATTCGGCGTGGAGTCTATTCTTTGAACCCTTTTTGGCAGCACAATCACAATAGATACAATTTGTTGCTCATAAACTTTAGCCTAAGACGTTATTATTACATAGTCCTAATTGCAAGTACGAAAACTCACGTTAGATTTGAAATACCACGTTCTATTGCCTCCGCTTCACACATTCCAATTAAATGTTAGCCCTTTAGTTCGCGTAATTACTTGCTGTTGTGCAGCTTAAAATGAGCCCTTCCCCATTTAGGGAAAAAGCATATGTGCGGCGATAAAATACAGAACCTTTGTTGAGAATTTATGTGTCTAGAATTCTATAGCCCTTCCTGCTATTGTTGGTTAATTTAATAAGAGAAATATCAAATCAAGTAATTTGATAAATTGTTACAATGAAATTAAATGAAATTTCAGAACGAATCGCAGAGTATAACTTAACAAGTTCGCTTTTGCTTTTACGACTCTGCTCTTTGAAATACATTTTTAATATTAAGTACTAAGAGTCTTTTTATATCCTGTATATGAATAGTAGTTAGAGGTTTTTTTCAAGGCGTAATTCGTGACATTATCCTTGATGTTAAGTGCGTAAGAATTGATAAAAAATAATATAATTAATAAAGTACTTTCTGTTTCAATCTTAAATAAACATGGTTAAAGAATTAAAATAAAATTTTCAAAAAATATGCAGTAGAATTAAGGGAAAAAAATAAAGAAGAATGAAAAGAAAAATAATTTTTGTTTTCTATCGTCAGCAGAAAATGTATTAAAATATGTGCTATTTATTCACATCTACACTGCAAAAACTAATATATTTTTTACAGTAATACACTGTTTTTCCAACAGTTTAATACTGCTTTGCTAAATAACAGCGAAAAACTATAAAACTGCTTTAGATTGCGCAAAACGATGCGCAAAATGTCTTTCTTTTTATACGGGTACATTCAAGGAGAAACGAACGAATTCAACCTGTCGACAGGCCGTGTTTGTGGATTTTTTTTTCATTTAGGATGGACAGCTAAACAATAATTGAAGTTAAAGGTAAGTACTAATTATATTTATTCGTTCCCTTTTCCTTAAAATATAGCTCTTTTCATCATCATGTGTGTAAAATAACGGCGTTTATTTCGGCATCGTAATTCGTATCCCAAAATTCGTTGGTGTTGGCTTTGCAATTTATTTTAGTTGCAAAGTTGTGATTTTGAACATTTTATTGTGCGTTAGATAGTCTTGAAACATTTTCAGAAACTCTAATTAGATTTAAAAAGCAGTCGACTCCTTTATTGATCGTATTTCAAGTTATTAAAACATTAAAAATTTGTTTATGATTATATTTTGCGTTATATAAGATGTTTGTGCTTAACATTTAAGTCCTTATATTCTGGTAAAATTTTGACCTACCGCGATTTACTTCTTTCTGTTTTTTTCCTATGTCAGCTTTGAATTCTTTAATAATTTGTATTTGACCATTTTAATGATAAACTTTACAATAACAAGCTTTAGATAGCGTCAGTGACTTTTATATACTGTACGTAACTCGATGAATAAAATATAAATAAATAAAATAAATACGTGACCGAAAGACACATGCAAACAACATCAAGTTTGCTGATATTTTTTGTATGTGACTCATATGGTAATTCATAAAATTACTTTAAATGAAGTATACTATGCCCCTAGTTTAAGACAACCTTTTGTCTGAGTCCTGCATTGATAAGAAAGGGTACCACTAGAAATGTGTCAATTTTGAAATTAGTATTTTTAACAAGAGAAATTGAAGAATTTTAAATGCTGCTTGTGTGGTAATCTCTATTTTTTTAAACCCTTTGTCATATGTGTTTAAAAATTCAACTGTTGAATCCAGCTTTGTAAGCGAAAAATCGAGCCCTTTGACTCTTGAAGATTGGCATCCACTTTTTTTAATGATGACGAAAAGTATAATTTTATGAACACTGAAAAGTGTGATTCTGTATATGGACTGCATGTAAAAAGTAAAATTATGTCAGATTGGAATCCGTGTGAAGTAGCAAAAAAGCGGAGAATTTCGTTCAGACCTGTAACGGAGATTCTAGCCAAAGCCGGGTTATATCTTTTACATTTAAATGTGATTGATCCTTTAGCGGTTAAATCTGAAGGGGGAAAGAGATTTATTTTTCCGATAATAGACGATTTTTCAAGAAAGTCTTCGGTTTATTTCTAAAAGAATAAAAGTGAGGTTTTCGAATACCTTGTCAGGTTTTAAAAGAAAACAGAGAGATTTTTGGAAAAGAACGAAAAAGCAACCCGATCTGATAACGCGGGAATGGAATTTCTGAATTCCCGGATTGAAAATCACATGAACGGCCCGGACATAAGAATCGACAGAACCAAATCCTCCAATTCAGAACAAAGTAGCGTCATAGAACACGATAACTTAATATTAATGAATGGAATTGGGACACTTTTAAATGAATCGGTATTGCCTCAGCAGTTTTGAGCCGAAGCAGCTGTGTGCTTCAACAACGTACGGAATAGAACGGTTTTAAAAAAAATAAAAAAAAAAAAAACCCTTTTGAGGTATTTGGGGGAAGAAAGCCGTCTATTAAATCCTTCCGTGTTTTTGGCCGTATTTCGTCTATTGGACTTCCAAATCCGAAAATAAACATATTTGATATGAGAGCTAAGCAGGGAGTCATGGTAGGCTATGCGCTTCTTACAAAAGGCTATAGAATTTGGGATATCAAAAATCGCGAAGTGACAGAAACTTTGAATGTTAAGATTTGAGAAAATTAATTTGGGGTGAAAGAAAAAAATAAACCAAGAACAGGAAACATAGGGGTACAGTTTTATTTTATCTTTGAGTGAATCTGAAGTCGAGGAAGAAATGGAAGAATATATCCTGAAAATCTGAAAATACCATGACTACATACAGGTAGCAACCAGTTCCGTAACGTACGCAAAGTATTCTGTTTTTATTAAAATATTTCTTTAATTCTGATTACATCAAAATGGTTTATAATACGCTTTTGTTGGTTTTATGTATTTATTTAGTGACATTTATCAGTATTTTTTAAGAAGTGGCCTTACATTTTACGACTTAGATTTTATGTTGAAAATGGATGAAATGAATTCATGTGCTTGGGCAAAGCGAGTGAGCAACCCGATTTGCCTACATTTGTGCAAATAGTCAAAGATTTACTGTCTGACCATCGATTACATAGAGAGGTTAATATCCGGTTTATAGGTGGAAATGGACGCACCTATTAGTTTCCAGGGGTGGCAATTTGTCAGAGATGTGCGCTTTTGCCTATTTAGACGCAGTTTTGTACATATGATAGTTCGTTCACCGAATCATATCTTAAATCTAAACTATATTCGATCTATATGCTTACTACAAAAATTAATTGATATATTTTTAACAACATAATTTTGCACTTACTATCTTGATTCTACTTTTCCTGACGAAATGAAAACATTGAATTTTCTGTTTGTTGTTTCCATAGAAACTGTTTGTTTCTACTCTTTTTCAACTTAGAGAATGCAATAAATTAATTAGGCACTAGTGACATTACAAAACGCGTGAATCAAAATCCCATCGCTATTTTTCCTTCTCCCTGCTAGATTCATTCAGATGGAATCGTCTTAACTTGGCTAATTGCCAAATTACATACAATCCGTGGTCAAACAGTATTAGTTCAGCTCGGTTAGTATGCAATTAGTAATTACAAAGGAAAACGTTTCCGACGAACTGCTCACACTTGTAATTGTTGAAACTAAATTGCTGGTGAATGAAGAATAGGTACAGCTGAGATTATGATAGCTTCGAGTGTTTTCTAAACAATAATATAGGCACCGTCATTGTCTGAACATTTTTTTTCCCAAAGTTTAAGGATCTTATATTTTTCGCCCCAGCAGGTGTATAACTACGCAGTACCTAGTTTTAACTAGTTTTACTTATCACGTAGACAGTTGTTAAAAAAAATTACTTAAAGTTTCCCTATCCCAGCTATTTTTGATGTGCAACTAAGGTGTTTTTATTTATCACATAAATACAGTACTATTAGGGTAAATGAAAAAAAAAAACTTATTTTTTCGTATTTTATTTAATTCTTAGAAGATTAACTTTCGAAATAAATTAGATTTAACGCGTATTAGCGTAAACTCAAGCCATAGTTAAATTTTTTGCATTAATTTTCCCTTCAAATGATTTCAAATTACTTTTTGAGTATTTAGTGGATCCCATGCGACTTGCTGGCCACATGTTGAGTATCGTTGTTGCAGAACTTCTTTAGCTTCTAAATTGGTTTTGTATAGTGCGATTATATACCTTCATTAACATTATGGGGAAATGAACAGGGTGTCTCCAACTACCCCCTATTCACTTGGGTAAAAGAAAACATAATTTTATTTCCGAACAAGCAGTTATTGAGTCATACTTTTCATACTAGCTACTCTCGAAAACTGTAGTTTCGGACACAATGCGCAAAGTTTCACGTTTCAATGCATCGAAAAAAAAAAGAAAGAAAAGAAACAAAAATTAGTTTGAATTTTAAGACCTTGAACTCAGTTTTTTAGCAATCACGAATTGCAATTGGACCTTACCCGTTAGTTTTCTTGTTTCTACTAATGATTTTTATCGAAACCATAATTTGAATTCAAGACGTCAAAATTCAAATGAATGTCAGAATAATATGTGCTGGATGCTGATGTTGTGCGTTGGATACTGTTTTAACTTTAAAAGGATTGTGTCAATTCGAGAAGGTCGTTTATAAATGACTGCGAGACACATGGACGGTTGCATTATAAGAATCTTTACTAATAATAAAGCTAAAAGTCTCTCGGTCTGGATGTCCGGAGGATGTCTGGATGTCTGTAGGATCTCTGTGACGCACATAGCGCCCAGACCGTTCGGCCGATTTTCCTCAAATTTGGCACATAGTTAATTTGTAGCATGGGGGTGTGCATTTTTTGAAAATTCGATGCGATTCTTTTTCTATTCCAATTTTAAGAACAAAATTATCATAACGTGGAACCGCAACATGGGCACAAGCCAATTGGCAAGAAAATTCACCATACATTATTTGTAAATATACAGGCGAACCAAAAGACCTTTTAATTTTTCCATTACGGGCAAAGCCGTGCGGGTACCACTAGTAGAAAAATGACATTAAAGGATGGACGTCATTCATCGGTCAAATGAAAACAATAAGTAATTGCTCAAAAAGGGAAGGATCTTAACTTTAAACACTGAGATAATTATCCCCTTTACCCCATTTGACCCTATGTGAGTGATTACTCGAGATTTAATCATAAAGTTTTGAAGGCGCAAAGCGGTATTTCCTTTTATCTACATGCATAAATTTATTGTCTCACTCTCAAAACTTCACAGCAATAAAATCACGAATATCTGATGCAAGGCAAACATTGAATAAATCTCTTATATGTACAGTGCGCATGATTTCATTATTAATCGCGTAAATTAAAATCAGGATGCATCCTTATTTGCTAAACAAACAGGATAGTTCTCGCAAATTGGGAGCACTTGAGAATTATTGTGTTTGACTTTGAGCGTTATCTTTTAATCTTCTTAAAATAAATTTATGTTACTTGAAATTTAGTATCAAAAGCTGAGATAATATTATGAAACATTAAAAATAAAAAAATAATAAAAATCTTTCGACATTTTTTCTTGTTTCAATGTATTGTAGATGGTACTTTTAAAATGTATGAAGAGCTGTCAATTTTTTTTATGCTTAACTACGAAGTGGAAACAATAAAAGAATAACAAATTGGCAATTTCAAATTTGTTGTTCCTGAAGAAAAGGCAAGGAAAGAATACTTCATATAAACAATATCAAGTATACCCTCTATATAAACATTAATTCTGACATTCGCAACTGTTGCACAAATAGAGTAAAAACTTTGTTGTAAAATAGGATTTTACTGTGATTGGCATGATGTACTATTCAATATGCAGCTGTTCTCCGTTTAACCTGCAAGACTTTTAGTTTCGCAGTCGTTGGTCTTAAATGCATACTTCCAATTTCAAAAATGGTGAAAGTAAGTTGTAGGGTAAAGATATTGAAAGTTTGATTTAAAAAAAAAATTGTGAAAAAAGACGAAATCTTACTTTTTATATGGTCCCAAACCATTTGCATTGCATTTAGAGAATCAAAAGCCTGAAGAAACAATTACAACGCAATATGTTTGTCATTAGTACGACCGCTATAAACCGAAATATGAAGCACAGCGTTTCGTGACTTAATATCTTAACCACTTTACACTGACGATTAATAACACCTTTGGAGGGGGGGGGATACAGCGACTTTTTAAAAAGGTTTAAAATTATATGTGTGCGTAGTGTGTTTTTCCAAATTGTATACGAGTTTATGCAGTGTGGTTTTACACATTACAGCATTAACATTTGCATGTCAGTTTGCCGAATGCAAAAGGTCACATCTACATTAACGAAACATGCGCATTAAAATCTCCTGGCTATTTTTCCTTTTCTCCTACCAGGTTCATTCAGGTGATATTGTATTAACAGGTTGTTTACTGATTTTCCACGGGCAACGTGGTCGCTCAGTGCTTGTTACATAGAAAATGGGAAAATTCAAGATCTGAAATATTAATATTTTGGTTATTATTGGATATCACTTTTTTTTTCCACGAGAAAAAAAACTGAAAACCTTAAACTCATTTTTCGAAAACAATAATTCTAATGTAGCTTTAATTTATATTTAAAAAATGGGGGGTGAAGGGAGATGGCATATATATATATTTTTTATTCTCAAAATATTCTTAGAATAAATTATTTATTTAAATGTTTATAACACAATAAAAAACCATTATATTTGGATTAATGCTGTTGAATGCAATTAAATAGGCCTCAGTTTGTCTATCTATATTTCTATAAAAGTGTAAGTCTTTCAGTATATCCTTTTAGTTGAAAAACTAATGAAACAACAGAGAGTTAATCGCTTTGAGAATACAGGGAGTTATTTTTAAAAACAATAAAGCGCCAACTAAAGAATGTTTCGAGTAGTAGTACTAGTGTAAATCCCATTACTTGTGGTTTACAAACTTAAAACGCAAGTTGAAAGTATTTTCGAGTTGTTTTGTAAAGTAAAAGTTGATTAAATGATTGGGGAGCTGTGGTTCTCTTTTTCCATGTACTGTTCTAATCCTACACAGGGAATTGATTTATAGTTTCGTTGTCCTTAAATCTTTTAAAAACTATTTACGAAACTCAATCTATGCTTTAGTGTTGTTCTGAAGTATTTAATGGATTTAAGATAATTTAAGGATTGAAATTAAAAAAATGATTGTGTCAAATTTATTTCCTTTTTATTAGCATTTTTTAAATACTTATTTTATGTATTAGATATACTCTCTTGTTCAAAGCGCAATATTTTAATTACTTGCTGATAAAAGGTGCAAGTAAAACTTAGCAAATTAGGTCAAATTTAAGGTAAAATGAGTCAACAGCTATAATTTTCTGCCAATACGAAAAGAGAAGATTCTAAGTTTTAATTTTGAAGATTTCCAAAATGTGCCCCCAAATACGAATATTTTAAAATATAACTTTCTATTTAAAAAAAAAAAAAAACATTTCGTACTAAGATATATTTTGACTTTGAAATGGCTTCCTTAATCAATGTATCTTCCAATTATAAGGTTTTCAAAATGAACTTATTTTTTTTTAAGAAACGAAATGTGAGCTGCCATGGGGGGGGGGGGGGGGCTGCAGTATCTGCAGAAATGAGGTTTTGAGGTAGTTGAAGAAACGCGTTTTGGATTCCAAGCTACCAATAAAGAAATGTTGAAGTTTGACGTCTTTTTCGTTCTTTATGTTTAGTGGAAACCAAATTAGCAAACTTTTAAAATCAAGCAATAGTTTAATAGACGACAAAAATGCAAAATGATAATAATAAAAATAAGAAGAGGAATAATAATTACATCAACAATAACAACAACAACAATAATTATGACAACAATAATAATAACACTAGTAATAATAATAATGATAATAACAATAGTAGCAATAAGAATAATAATAAGAAGAATAATAACAATACTACTACTAATAATAATGAATAAAAAACGTTTAGCAGATACTGCCTTTTATCTTCCCTCTGTAGTATGGTACTGTGATTCTGCAGCTAAAAATAAGTATTAGTATATTTCAAATACAATTGAGCTAAGAATAATCTCCGACATTAAAAGTTACCCGAAATATATAACACTCTTTTGAAACAGGAGATGCTTTATAAGCGAAAATTGACTTACAACTATGTGAGAGTAGCGTCTTTGAGTTAAAGGGAAACAAACGCTACCTCACTTGTGGTTACTTTTGAAACTAAATTTTTGGTTAGTGAGGACAATGCAACATAAAAAAGACCTTCTCAAGAGTTGTGCGCGTTAAAAATTGTTGGTATCATTCTTGTTTGAAGATTGTAGTTAAAAAATGTTATTTTTTAGAGGTTAAGGATCTTACTGTTTTTCTCCGCAGCAGGTATAGACACATATGCGAAATAACTGGTTTCAACAAGTTTTATTTCTTACTAGCGGTACCCACACGGCTTTGTACGTAGTCGAAAATTAAAAGATCACTTGGTTTGCCAGTATATTTAGAAATAATGGATGATTCATTTCTCGCCAATTTGCTATGTTCATTTGCTCGCCAATGCTACGGTTCCACATTATGATAATTTGGTAATTTACTCGTTCTCGTTATGATAGTTTACTCGGAAAAATGTTCTTGAAATTGGAATAGAAAAAGAACGAAATCGAATTTTCAAAAAAACGCTTCGAGGTGTATACCCCATGCTACAAACTAAATTTTTGCCAAACTTCATGAAAATAGGCCAAACGGTCTAGGTGCCATGCGCGTCACAGAGATCCTGACAGAGAGACTTTCAACTTTATTATTAGTGGAAAATTACTACTAATATTTAACTGTGTAACTCACCTTCCCTGTTATTTCTGATGTGCAATTTAGGCGTTTCCATTTTCCCATGCGCCCCATTGATGACGCGTAATATTACACGAGAGGTTTTAGAAAGGTTTCAACACGATAATGGGAACTAGAAACAAATATAGATAGCCTGCCGTTGGACTACTCTCTATCATTAGAAAAGCTCCAGCCACAGTGTGTAACAGATGGTGGTGACTGCAACTGAAACAGACCTAGCTTATTTTTGCAAGGTGATTTTAAGTGTTAATATTTGGCCATTTTCTTCCATTTTGCTGCCTGACGACAGGTTAAAACAGGGTTTTTTTTTTTACTGGTAATAACAAAAGTAAGCAATTTTCTGATGCTTTCTTTTTACCCGACTGAGCGTGCGCGACGCAAAAGAGGGTAATGTGTTTATAAGTCTATGTATGTTTGTCCTTATGTGGCGTTCTAGGGGCTAAACGCCTAGACCAATTATCGCAATTCTTGCGTCAATCGATTTGTTTTGGCCCCAATATAGCACTTTGAACCTATTAACTTTTTCAAGCCTTTTCCCCCTTATATATATGTTTTTTTTT
The DNA here is from genome assembly GCF_026930045.1 of Uloborus diversus. Lineage (NCBI taxonomy): Eukaryota > Metazoa > Arthropoda > Arachnida > Araneae > Uloboridae > Uloborus > Uloborus diversus. The sequence goes on from NC_072734.1 coordinate 174,115,437, forward strand.
AATGTATATGTGTATATATATATATGTATGTATATGTGTGTATGCATGTATGTATATATATGTATATATATATTTATATATACGTATGCATGTGTGTGTATAGGTATGTGCGTATATGCGATATGTATTTCAAGTTTTCCCTTCAGTTTCTTTCCCTCCCCCTCAACCACCATGGTACCCTTCACCGGTTAAGCTAGAAATGGCAGGTACGAAGGTATCATTGGTTTAAAATAAAAATAAAAATAAAACCTTGGGAGTCACTTAACACATGACGGTAATCGAAATTCACCATATCAACAACCAGTTGCCATAATTTGTCAGTTCGAGATAGGCGCTTGTTGGATGTTGCACACTGTGTCACACGCTACCTGCGTGCGACAAATGCAGGTAGTTTTCGCTGCATAATTTTTTTTTGTTTACTAAGTCTACTAATTGGGATCTCGATAGCCGAGTAATCTAAGCGATTGCTTCTTCCACTTAAGGCGGTGGGTCAAGACACCCTCGCTCCGGATGTAGTTTCCCCTCTTTCTGGTGTAAATTCTTTCATATCATCCTTATATGTATTCTGTACTGTACTTTAAAATATATTATGCGTAACGAAGGCAATACACTCGGATTGTAGTCCTCATTAAAATAAACCCGTTAACTAAAAAGTATAAAATAAAATAAAAATATTAAATTAAAACAAAAAACCCGACTGCGTAAAAACTAAAAAGAAAATGGTATAAGGCCAGTAGTTTAGAATGTTATTAAGTACTAGTGAAGAACTACACCGTTGGAATAGTTTTATAACCGTACACAGATAAGACAAATCGTAAATTCAAAAGCAGAATAGAAGGATCAACAGTCGGGGCTCATTCAAATTTTGCGTGGTTCCTTAAATCAGAAAAGAATGGGCCCCTACTATTGATCCTTCTACTTTGCTATTGAATTTGTGATTTGTCTTATCTGTGTGCGTTATAACACGATTTCAACGCTTTAGTTATTCAGTAGTACTTAATAACATTCTAAACTACTGGGCTTACACATTTTTCTTTTTAGTTTTTTTGTTTTTACGTAGTAAGGTATTTTGTTTTTATTTAATTTGAAATAGTGGTACACTAGGTAAAGAGGCAAGGGATTTTTTCAGGAATGTAGTGAACAAGTTTTTGGGGAATACTAATAGACTACAAAACCATTGCACAACACATGCTCACGGCTTGGTGAAGATGAGCTTTAGGCCTACTACACATGAGGCAACTTAGTTAAATCAACTCTCGAAAAAAAATCCTGTAAACTATTTCACTGGTGTTCTTCGTTGTCTTCACACGAGGCAACTTAGTTGAATCACTGAACATAGCAGAATTTATTCAAGCAGCTGCTTCACAACGCTGTTTAAACGCAACCGAGTTGCCTCAACTAGTTTACTCGTGTGTAGAGCGAACGCTGGCAATGTCTCGATGAGCGTTATCAGTTAAAAAGTTGATTCAGCTCATTGGAATGATAATGGTAGTAGCCCATGGGACTGGTGTGCCTGATGAGTCGTGTGAAATATGCCGGGAGACTCTTTCACTGATGAAAACCCTTTCGAATGTTGATTCAAATAAGTTGCCTCGTGTGTAGTAGGACTGAAGGTTTATTTTTTTACTCTTATATGAGGCAGTGAGAAGAAAGGGTCGCAAGTGCCAAAATTAAAAATTTGGAGTTAAGCAGTACAGTAGTACAAATGGTAGGTGTACCTCTGCTCTGACTTGGGGCAAGATATAGTACTAATAGCCCTGGAAGGTGCTTCTATATAGCGTGATTTAGAAAAAAAAATGTCAATAAATTCCTACTTAGGACCAGAACTTTAAAATTGTTTTACTCAAAACTTGAATATGTCCAGTTACATCTCTTTGTTTCTCACTGCCTCATATTGACTACTTTCCCAACTACAGTAGAATAAGCAATCGAGAAACGGGCGAAGGAAAACGGTACCGAGTTCAAAGAAGAAAACAATTTATAGGAACAAAGGACGAGCCTAAAACTGAGTATAAATATTTTAAATATATTTTTATAGGTTGTGAGACAAATAATATTTTTATTTCCCTATAATATAGTACATATTAGTTTCATTAAATATTTTCAAATAGTTTTACATCATTATCTTTAGTTAGTTTATAAAAAATACTTGTTTTATCGAAAATTCGTTTTTATTTTTCAAAAAAACCTTCATATTTGATGGAATGTTAGGGAAGTCACTTTTAGAATGTGAAGCAATTAAAAAATATAATTCTGTTAAAATATCTCGTGTAGCTCGGCATCTTTTTACAGATTTGTTTAATCGAACACGAAACGCGACATTTAAGCTTGGTTATTTCGAACTTAAAATTCAATGTCCAAAATTTTAGCATGATTATAATGCTCTAGTACCCTATATTCCCGCAACCGAATTAAATCTTTCACCCTTCAGTTTACTTAATGACCAGCTATACGAGCGTTCGGAATGAATTCTCCTAGCCATCAAGAGAATAAAGGCACACGTTGGGATGAAATCCGAAACACTCTTGAGAAATATGTTACTCAGGATTATATACGCTATTAGCCGGCGCTAATTGATTAAATAAAGAATACCAAGCTTAAGTAATTTGCTCTTTGCGACTTAAAGCTTTCAGAGAATTTGTCAAGATGAGTTTCATTGTCAGTTATGGAATTAATCGCCTTGTCATTCATAGAATGTTAAATCCTTTGGATTGCTAATATTTTAAAGTTTTCCGTTAAACAAGATAGGAGCATTTTCTTGTGCCAGGCTTATTGTAACCATAGAAAAGCGTTTTTCATGGCTTCATAATCATTATTATTTATTTATCACTTTCTAAAGAACAAAATAATTGGCATTTAACATGGCTAAATTTTTAACTTATTTCTGTGGAGGTTAAGTATTGGTACTAAAATAGTCATTATCGTCCATAGTCAAAATTCCTTCTTTAGGGGTCTAAGGACCCTTGATCTTCAAAATGTTCGACTTTCTGAAAGAAATATATGTTATGCCTAGTTTAATTCTGAAAAATTTGATACCTTATTTATTACCAGACGCAAAAAACTTTTCAAGTTAACGAAAAAATGCGTATGCTTTCCCCATAGAGATTTATGTTAACAGCAGCTACTTAAGCCTCTTTTTCTCAGGTTTCGTTTTCTCAGATTTCTCGTTTTGCGCGCATGATATATTTCAAAAAGTTTCTAATATCTTTCCATAAAACTTTTAATGCGTGTTTGTCTGGTTTATTTTTATGATCTGAACCTAAATTTATTTATTTTTTTCAATATATATATTTTTTAATTTTATAAGTTAATATCAAAGTTTTCCAAAATTTTGGGTGAAAATATTTTTTTTTAAATATTAACTTTTATGGTTTGTTAAAATTTGGGTTCAGAACATAAAAATTTATCAGACAAACATGCATGAAAAGGTTTACGGAAATACATAAGAAATTTTGTAAAATTTCATGCACGCAAAACGAGAAACTGGCACCTGAGAAAAAGAGGCTTAAACAGCTGAATGTCTATGGGGAAAACATACGCATTTTTCGATAACTTGAAAAAAAAATTTGCGTGTGGTAATAAAGAAGGTATCACATTGTTCAGAATTAAATTATGCATAACATATATTTTTTCCAGAAAGTCGAACATTTTGAAGGTTAAGGGTCCTTAGACCAATTTAGTGATCTGCCTTGACAGAAAAATAAAGCTAAAATGAGCCTTTAAAATAAGTTTCTGAAATTGGGTTGTTTCTCATTTTTCTTTCTTTCTTTTTTTTTTTTTTTTTGAAAAACGATGGTCAAAAATATGGGGTAAGTTATTACTATTTTTTTTCTTAATTTTGACTTATTTTCTCTATGCGGAAAATTTGATTGTTGAAGTGTATTGATACTCAAGGACCTAATTTCCAGGGCTACTAAAGTTTCGTAGCGATTTCTGTAAGACATTTCGATTTGTAAATTCATTATCATTGCTTAAAATGCAGACCCTGTATAATATTGTGTTCAAATTTGTTTTTCTCATGCTCGGATAAGTGTTATAAGATTTCAAAATGTGTAACGTTTTAACTATATTTTATGTCTTGTCTGGAGAAATACGTTAAAATACTTACCATCCATGTTATTACCAACCAGTGTGAAAGTTTACGGTAATGGTAGGATGAGGATCAAGTCATACGAAATACATTATTTCTACTATTTTAGATACTTGTTTTTATAAAAGTTAACATTTAGTAAAAAATTTCATGTTTCCTTCCATAAGTTTAATTACAATATATTAGGCAAATTAGCCGATGGGAATTTAAAAATATTTCAATACTTTAGTATCTTTAATATATTCATTCTGATATTAGATTAGAAAAGTAATGAAGTATTAAATGATCAATTGGTTCATAAATCAAAGTTGAACAAAAAAAAAACTAAGATACAACTATATAATGACATAATGACACATAAGTTTACAAATTTAACCCTTTACATCTCCAATTTAATTGAAGATGTTTTATGAGCTTGTATGTGTAAATATACAGGCAAAACTTATGGCCTTTTAAATTTTATACCACGGGCAAAGCCGTACGGGTAATGTGCTACTTAATAATAAATCAAGCAACTAACCTCAAACTGTATTAAAGAAGTTTTGCTTCCTAGCTTAAAATGCAAAATAATGCATTTTTCTAAAATTTAGCATATTAGAAAGAACTTTGCAATATCACTTTTTGTGCAATATTTTAATAATTTACTGAACCATACATACTGAGAAAATATAAAAGACGACTTTTAATTAATAGTTAAACTATTTCAAGTTAATTCCTCTTTAATAAAACAAAAGCACTTGGATTTCGAAAAAAAATAAAATACGTGTTTGTAAACGTGATGTGCGGTATGTATATAAATAAAATAATGTTAAACTTAAAAAAAATAACGAACAAACAAAGGGACTAAAATTCGTAGCCATAGTGAAAAAAAAAGCAATAATTAAAGTTTTGAAAACGTACATTTATTTTTAATCTTTGATTTTATTCTTGATTTTAATCATTTGAAATCATTTAGCTTGTTTAATGTACGCCTTCGGGTTCCGATTTTCTTAAAACAATTCCAACAGCTCTCCAAATGCTGGTAGAAATTGTATACAAAGTTCTTCTTATGCAAGAACTTCAAAGCTTTCTATTGGCTTTAAACTTAAAAATGTGTGAAATGATTCCCCCTCTCCCCAAAAAAATAAATATATGTGAAAAAAGAGCTTAATATTGGAATCGAAAAAAAATAATAAAAAAATCGAAATTTGATAAAATGTTTTGAGTTGTACACACCTATATGTTTTTTTTTTTTCTAACTTCATGGCAATCGTCAGAGCAGTGTAGATGCTATACCCATTACAGACATCCATACAGACAAACTGTATGGTTTATTATTAGTTGAGATAGAGACTAAAAATATGTGCTTCATAAAGGAAATTTTCAAGATCAATAAAATTTATTGGAAAGGTATCTTAATTAAGTACAGTCTCTATAAATTCTTTCCGGAAGAAAAACAAAAGTCTCCCAAGCTTCAATTAATTCCCATAAATGTTCCGGTCGATCGAAAACATAAACACCGCTAATATCATTAAAGATCTTGTTATTCTTCGAGAAAAGAGTTTGATTCCTGTGTTGATCTTTGAGATGAAACGAAAGGTGGTCTTTATACATCAGTTTCACTGAACCTGGGATTGTTTGTTTTAGGAATTTTTGATGCTGGATATTTTTGTTTGCTGTTCTCTACACAGTGTGATGTGTTTGGCACACAATATAATTTTTAGAGCATTTTATTTATTTCTCAACTGATATATATGCCTAAAAAACTCCAGACTGTTAAAGCACCGGAATGTAATTCAAAATTTATGAAAGAATTAAAAAAAAAAAACATTTTTTACATTTTTTATAAGAATGAAAGCTTTTGTATGATTGTTAAGAATTACTCGGTATGTAATACCAAAACGTTTCTGAAAAAACAAAACAAATCATTGTACTGAAATTTTTTTCTGTAGCCAATCTTTAAGCATTTTTAAAAATGAATTCATTCAAATGACATAATACAGTGAAACCTGTATAAGTTGACCACTCGCGGTGCACTACTTTAGGTGGTCAACTTATAGAGGTTGAATTATATGATATAGATCTAATTCTGTACCTGAAAATAGCGGTCAACTTAGACAGGCGGTCAACTTACAAGGGTGGTCAACTTTACAGGTTTTACTGTATCTGTAGTGAAATTTAAGTTCAGGGACAGAAGGATTATGACCAAACATCAAATCTGTAAATTCAAAACAACATAATTAGTGCAAAGACCTTGATAGGACTCAGAAAAAAAAATACTACCAGCATTTGTAAATCCAAAAGGATACCACCAGAAATTATCACAGCTGTAGTCCTACCTGTCGATTAACTTTTGTTACTTCTTGAGATATAGCAGTCACAAGTAAAGAGAAAAATCGTTTGATTGCTCAACCCACCTTTGAAGAGTTGGCATCAAAATTGAATCTGCACCACTACCCTCTAAGCAGGGCACGCATAACTTAGAAAACGTCCAAATGCTCCACTTCCGTCGTAGGAGTTGGCACCAAAAATGAATTTGAATTAGTTAAAATAGAGGCACATATCACACACCTTATACAACACCACCACCACAAGTCCAAAATTGTCGATTTGGAGTTCTTCCATGTCCTCGTGCATTTGTATTAGTTCTATGAAAATGCAAGACAGCCACAACAGACAAAAAATTTGTTAACCTTATTTTAGAGATGCGTTACTATAGAAGTGTGTTACTATTATAAGAATTTAAGCTAAGGCGCATTACATTTAAATTGATTTTCTCGAAAAGTAATTTATGGAGATGTGGAATTAAAGATGTGGATTAAATTTCGTTCAATTTCATACAGTAGTAATGCGACCACAAAAAAAAAAAAAAAAAAAAAAAAAAAAAAAAAAAAAAAAAACCTGACTTTCTCACATTTATTTTTCAAATATGGTTAATATTTACTCAGCACATATAAAACGTGCACATCCGTCAATATAAAAATTCAAAACTTTTTTATGAATCCAAAAGGTTTTTTTTTTATACATTTATACAAGAAAAAAAAGAAAAGAAAATGTGTGTGTATGTGTATATGTATGTTCCCTATACAAATCCACAATTTACGATGGATATCAGCCAAATTGTGCAGGGAGGTACTTGGGCACCCGAGAAGGAATAAAGGGGGGGGGGAGGGGCTCGAATGCCAGAAAAGTATCGAACCATTCAAATTCGAATTTTAGGACCCGAAAATGGCATTAAATGGCTCTTTCTACCCGAAATAATTATGCGACCGGTTCGATTTTAGTCTCGCTTAAAAGCCCGCGAAAAATTCATTTTTAGATTATTTTTGTCCTTGGATTTCAAAATCACCAGGGAAAAAGTTATAAGCATTTTTAAGTAAGGGAAAATCAATTTTAAATCGGAAATTTATCGTCCGCAGCAAACTCAGTTTTGATTAGCGTGAACAAAATCATTGAGATGAAAGATCTGTTGCCATCTTTTTCTGAACTGTGAACGAATAAAATTCTTGCTTTTGGTTTGAGGCTTTTCCTGTACTCGGGGGATTTAAAATTGTTCCTTCTGATTGTTTTATCGCGATCTGTCGGAACATTTTACATTTATTTTTTGTTCAAGTCTGATCGTTGAACACGCGTCACTTGACATAACTTTTATTTTCGAGGTAGACCGTGTAAAGCCGGGCGACGCAGCTAGCTAGATATAAAAGAAATTGAAAAAAGTAGAACATGAAATTTCTACGTGTATTTTCTTATAAAAAAAGTCAAATTTGAATTAAAAGTAATGCTTTCATTAGATTAACTTTGCAATTTTTAGCGCAGTATTCCATACAAAAAAGCATTTGCAACATAGTTTTCCACTTTAATTCGTATAAGTACAAAACTAATAACTCTGTTCCAGTCAAATCGTGTGTGAAAAAAGTTGTTACAGAAATTTCCGAAGAAAAGTCTTCTAATGAAGAAATCATTTTAAACCTTTCTTGCATGAAAGTCAAATTAACTGTGACATTTTCCTCATAACAAAGTCACTTTTATGTTAATTTACTTACGGTAAAGTTATTTAGTTATTGGACACTTACGCTTTGAGATTAATTGAATAGAATGTGTTCACCTTTTTTTAAAGGAAGAAGAAGAAAGAAGAATCTTTAATAAATGCTTTTTCAATGGAAGTAGAAGTAAATAGTTTTTGAAGGTAGAAAAAGAAAAACAGAAGGGGGTGGGGAGGAATTACTGAAACTTAGGAACAGCTTGCCGCGTTCCTTTGTAATTATTTATGACTTCTATCAAGAGCAATTGTGTGTTATAAAGGCTTCAGTTTATTTTAGGAACAATTGCTGGTTTTCTTGAGACACGTTACCTTTTTTTTGCTTTAAACAGCAGCAAAAGATTCGTAAGTTATTGTGCTTCTGTATGTGTGTAGATGTTGATATATTTTATAAAATTGAAAAAAAAAAAAAAAAAAAACGAATTGCCGTCTGAAATATATGTAAGTAAAGTTTGAAAAAGAAAAAACTAATGAGATTGCTTAATTAACTGTTCTGCGAATAAAATACAAATGCTTTAATTCTCAAAAATATACATTTTGCATAACGCCAGATTTAAAATTTATTACTTCTGTTTAAGTTTAACAGCTGTTAACAGTTTAACAGTTCGCGTTTGGTTAGCATAATTTAATTCAAAACATTAAGAAAATCCTATTATTTAAAATTTTTTATTCTGAGCTATTAAAAGTGCTTTTTTTTCCAGCAAGTTACCGCCCTATAGCCAGGGCTAAGGCAGAAATACCTAAAATACATCTCCAGTTCAGTCATTCCATCCGAGGACTGCAGTTTCGTGCCCTTTAGCACTCGTCAGCCCGGAATAGGAAGTGACTGAGCTGGAGGTGGAAAACACCCCAGCTCAGCTTGTTTTCCACCTCCAGCTCAGCAGTCTCTTCCTATTCTGGGCTGACGAGTGCTAATAAGCACGAAACTGCAGTCCTCGGATGGAATGACTGAGCTGACAGTATTTTATGTATTAAAAGTGTATTTGATGTAGTGCTAAAATAAACTCGGGGGAAATATTGTAATTTTTTAAGATATCAACTACCATTCAGTACTACATACACAGCAAAATACCTAATCAGTTAAGTCTTTCAACAAAGTAAGAAATATTTTTATCGCAAAATTACAATCCACCTCCTAGTGATAGAGTTAAAGGGCCATATGTATACTATGTGGGTTGTCTCATAGTTTAAAGTATTTTTCGTTCAACATAAAATTTTCATAGACATCACCTGCTAGGTTTGCAAGCATGCCTACCAACATTTGTTTAGGTAGTATAGCATGTTTTTAATGCTTGCCGTAGTTTTGACCTTTCGTTTCATTATAGATCTCGTCTATCTACGCCCTTGTGTAAATGAATGGAATTAAGTCGGGAGCTTTTAATTTTCGAATTTTTTAGGCTGTTCAATCTTTGTTTGTAACAGCTGTTTGGCATACCAGTTGATTAGGCGCTCTAACCTCACTTTTGTTAGTCATAAATATTCTGTTTTGTTTAAGTGTTATAAAATTCTACATATTTTTGCTGTTTTTTTCTCAATCCGATCACTTTATCTTTTTGCTAGCCATGGATGTTTCTCAACGGAAGAGGCAGGCCATTGTGACATTGAGTGAAAATCCGATTGCGCAATAAAAAAAAAATTGTGCTTTGCTAAAAACATGGTTTTGAGATCAAGAATTCAAAGAAAAGTGCAAAACTATAGTTGACTCTATGCCCAGTAGAGTAAAAATGGTGCTGGACAAAAAAAGGGGGGGGGGACATACTAAATGGTGATTTTGATTTTATAATTAAATGATGTAAATAAAAGTGATTTCGTAAAAAAATTGGCTTGATTCCCATAATTGTCACAAGGGTGTAGTAGACGTCAATCTAGATCAAGTGTTCGAAAAGCGCACTTGAGTAAACAACTTTCCCACCGCCTGATAGGATGCAAACTGCGTTGCATCCACGTAAGTTACCATTTTGCCCGTTTACTTCATGTTTCGCGCACTCAATGGAGGCCAGTGGCTGTGGCTACGGAGTTGTGAATCAAATTATTTTGCATCTATTGTAAAAACGATAGAGTCACCGTTTTTGGATTTAAGTTAGTGTGGCCGTTAGGTTCAGTTTTGTCACTCATGTTTTGTTAAATTTTTAAATCATAACTATTTTCTAAACTAATTACATTTTAATTAGTTTACTTCCTAATTAAATCTTAAATAAAATGACGAGGTGTTTTTCTTTAGATCTTCTTTTCAGCACACATACATTTTAGGCTTTTCTCTCCCCCCTCCCTCTCTCTTGTTAAAAATATATAGTTACATCCCTTTAAAAGACATAAATATATTATTCATTGTAAAATAATCCCATTATTGATTTCCTTTATAGCGTGTAAAAGCAAATTTCTTTGTTTAAAAGTAGACCTGAGGTGCTTGGTTCTTTTATTTTTGCAGAAATAGTAAAAAATAAAAGCTGGAAAAAAAGCTCATTCTTTTAAAAACATTGAATTCCTTTACTTCGTTGAATGAACAGGTTTTTCCCGTCCGAACATTTAATTTATTAAAACCAAAGTTCGATTAGTTGCCGCTTTTAACGTAACAATTAGACTAAACGAGACTAATTAAGCAGTCTACACTATAAAACTGATGCTTAAATTTAAAGATCTACTTACAGAAAATGTCAAATTTCAGGATTTTAGTTTTTAACCTAAGACTTACATTTTTTGATGAGAATTCGAACAACGAATTTAAGACGTCCATAGCCAAATAAAAAATGTTACTTTTTAATATAAAACTCTGATGCACTAAAAAATTCATTGGCATAACATTAATGAATTGAAATCTTTTAAATTATGACATCACAAAGCAAGTATTGGCAAAATAACATTGAGATATAGGGGAGGGTGGCCCAAGGCGCGTAGGTGTTTAAGAACGATCGAAAATTGTAGATTTTGGATTTTTATCGCAACAAATTTCGTTTTATTTCCTAGCAGGGTTCTTGAACTTCAAAATAAAAAGTGTTTTTTTTTATTATTATTTCAAACCCAATATTTATTTATTATCAAACTTTTCAAACTTTGAAACATCCACTTTGCCTTACCAGGAAGCGCAAAGCGAGTAAGCTTAACTAATTGTGATTTGGTACATTTCCCAATCAAATATGAAGTTATAAATGATTAAAATAATTGACTAACTAACTGCCATTATAAAAATGTGTAAAAAAGTTGTACATATCCAGTTTAAAGTCAGCACATTTATTTATAAAGCATAAAGAAATAACTCATTAAACTAATAGACAAATTAATTGCCATCCTAAAAATAACTTTTAAAAGTCATACTTATCCTATTGAAATAGAAAATATAAGTCAGCACATGATAATTACATCATGTGCTGACATAAATCATGTGCATCATATATTTATTTACACAAATTGTAAATAAATATATGATTAAATCCTAAAACAGGTTGCCCGACCCACTTTGCCTGAAGGCACGTTTTTATTTCAATTATTATAACCTTAAATTTAAAAAAGAAAGAAACAAACGAAATGACTATGGTAGTTTGTAGGTGGGTGGTGTCAGAATATAGTAATATTATTGGCAATAAATAAATAAGCTGGTCTTCGACTAATCATAAGCTACAAAACTTCAAGTTTTTTTTTTTTTTTTTTTTGAGAAATGTATATATATATATTTTGGTTTTAAGCCTGGTTGCGCCATGCTACTTCACTGCTGCTTCGTTGGGACTGATTAAAACTCGGGTGTGTTTGGGTAAACATGACATACGTTTGCATCGCCGCTTGCACGCCATGGGGGGGGGGGTGGCATACGAAGACTTTGGGCCACTCTCCCCTAGTTTTTACATGTATATGTGCCAAGGAACAAGATTATAAAAAGTATACTAATATCTGCTCGAGAGACACAATATCTAAATTCCTCGAAACAAAATACCACTACTCAAAAAACGCACTTCACATAAAAGTTTAAAATAATTTTAAAATGCAGTATGACTACTCATAGTAAACTTTATAAAACATTTTCACGGCGGCTGCACTTTTTGAGCAGTACACTGGATAAAAGTCGTTACACAGTCCTAAAAGTTTATTTTTAAAACCAATGCACGTTTATCATCAAGATGCAGCTTTTGTTTTCGTTCAAAATTGCATCTCCAACAAAATCATTTCTCTGTTTTATATTCAAGAAGCGAAGTCAGTACCCCTTTTATCTTTACTAATTTACCAGTCGATAGATATGCAACGAATTACAGTGGCTGAAAAATCTTGAAAATAATGTATTCCATCAAACCCAATTGCTTCTTAAAATGGATAGAAAGCAAACTGTTTTCCTTTCATAAGGAATGATGTATTTAATTTCACTTTCCTTTGGCTTTTGCGTAAAAGCTTTGCTTTATGCATTAGCATGGAAAATTATTAAAAAATGAGCTGATGTGTGCATCACATGACTTCCTTTCACTCCAATTTAATATCATTTTATCATTATTGGCAGTTTTAATGTGATTCAATAGTTTACTCTCTAAATATCACCAACAGTGGCCAAATTTAAACCAAATTTAAAGTTTAAGAAACAAAAAATCACCAAATTTGTCGCCAAGTTGGCAAAAAAACTTGGTGACCAAAAGACTGGCGATATATCGCCAAGTGTCCGACAAATTTTAACACCACTTGAGTTTACATCAAAATTAACAATGATTTCCCCCAAAAAGGAGCAAAAGTCCTCTTAGGAACATCTGAATGCAACCAAAAGGGAGGTACACCACTAGGCCCCTCACTAGGAGTCTACGTATCAAATTTCAACTTTCTAGGATATACCGTTTTTGAGTTATGCGAGATACAAACGCACATACATACATACGCAGATACATACGGACGTCACGAGAAAATTCGTTGTAATTAAATCGATGGTCGTCAAAATGGATATTTCGGGTGTCTGTAGGTTCCTAGGCATATATCCACGTCTGGTCGGGTCGAAAAAAAAAAACTGAATTTTCATTCTGGGGTGAGAAAAATGGAAATTAAGGCCGATTTTTGAGTGAAATTTTTTTTGCGAATACAACAATTCCTTTTTTGTAAAAGGAAGTAAAAAACAATACAGTAAACCTCCGATTTTCAGCGGAGTGTGGTGGGAGTATAACCGCGATTAAGAAAAATTTCGCGTACAATCGCGAAAATTGTGAATAAATATACTACTTAATTCGATAACTTAAAAAAACTCCAATAAAACGCGCATCTGACCAAAAGATAAAAACTGCAACTGTTTATGAAAACATAATTCAGTAAAAGGTAAAACAGGATCGCTGATTATTGCAAACGGATTACACATAATGCCAGCAAATCATGCAAACAGATTGACTGAAACAGACTAACCCGGAATGAATAAAAAATGTACAGGGGAGAGATAGAGAAATTTTTCAAACAGAACTGCTCCGGTGACACGCTTATGCGCGTAAGTAGTGTGGATTTAAAAATCAGTAAATAGTGTAGCACAAAATTCCAGGTTTTAATTAGTAGTGTAGTTCTAAAGCAGTAAGTAGTGTCGATCTTAAATCAGGTTTCTCAACCAGTCAGGATTTGGTGACTTTGGAAGGAATGAGGAATAAAGAAAAAGGAAAACCTTGACATAGATTTCGCACTTGTTAAGTACATGGGTGAGCATTTTTGGCAGTGAGAAGCAAAAGGATCTAAGTAGCAAAATTAAAAATTTTTAAATAACCAGTACAAATAATAATGGAACTTCTCCTCTGTCGTGAGGCAAGACATGGTACTAGTAGACCTGGTAGGCGCTGCTGTATAGCATGATTTAGAAAAAAAAAATGAAAGCCTACCTAGAAGTTATCTTTAAATACGTTTTACACAAAACTTGAAAATGTCCACTTACATCCCTTTGCTTCTCACTGTCATATTTATAAAAATTCAGTTAATCGCAGTAGGTTTTTTTAAAAAATATATTTATTTACTTATTTTTTTAAGCGAGAAAGACTGCCGATAATTCACCCCGTGGATTAACTTCCAGCGGATAATCGAGAGTTTACTTGATTACGTTTATTTTATTATATGTATGAAGTAATTTAAAAAATCCTTATGTTTCAGAGTGATTCCTTTGTTAGAAATATTTGTGTAAACGTCTATCACATATATCGTCACCTAAGAAAAACAGTGAGATATCTAAACCCAGAAATAACAGTGAGATATCCTACTGTTGCTCGGAGGCGACGATATACTAAATATTGCATTCTTTTTAGAGGTATTTCAAATGATTAAGCACCGGTTTTTAATCACAAGTGGATCGTCTATGACTTTCAGTCAGTGTAAATTTTTCGGCAGAGAGTTTTGTTAGTGATGTACTCTGCTATTTAGCTTGTTCCTGTTTATCCAATCACTAGTGCAAATCCAAAAGTTTGTCCAAAATATTTTTTCATCCATTAACTCATTTCTTTTGCATTGAAAAAGGTGTTTCTTGTAACGCCAAAACATGTATCTGCAATAGTCTAAAATCTGCACACTGTTTGACGTTATTTCTTATTTCAATTTCAATAGATGTTTCTTTGGCTCTACGTTGAAATTAATGTCAACTGCAGCACTTTAACATAATCGTTACCATATTTTCATAAAGTAATATTTACAAGCTGAAACTACAAGTTTCATTAAATCACTCATTTAGATAAATACATTAGGCATAACTTTGTAATAGTTATGCTCGTCAGACCGCTTTTTGTAAACGTTACACGAATATTGCCCCAAGTAAACTATTACATCAACTAGTAGATATTTCTTGATAGAGCTTCATTTAATTAATGTTTCCGAAAATCTGTAACAATTTTCCACGCGAAACAGATGCTACAATATCTGTATAATGTTATTACTAATGTATACGAAGTTATTTGCATTTCTTGTAATAATTGGATAAATGTGATTAAGTATTTCTCTGAATGAATCGATTTCAGCTTTCATGAAGTTAGCGTATTATTTGGATCGTTCCATTTTCCTGTTTTAGTTTCACTTAGTTTCATTTAGGGAGATAAAAGAAAATTAATCGTGAATAATAATGTCATATGTTCATAATAAATATGGAAATAAAATTGAACCTATGCGAAAGACAATACTTACGCTGTGAAATTAAATTATGTGTTTAAAAATATTATTTCAGTTTTGTTCTTAAATACAGCTGGAGAAATAGCTGAAATACAACACAAATATAAATAAATGTTGCTATGTCTTTTTGCACAAAGTTATTGTAAAATAGTGAACATTGATAATTTTATATTTTTTTGCATGTGAAATGCTCCCTCCCATGAGTGCCCAACAATATAAAATATGAACATGGAAATTTCAGCAAATTTTTATCATTTGAAAATTTGTGAGGTTACATGATTGAAAGCAACCCATTGACATCGCTGTGCTTGGATATTTACATAAATTGGCCGATGGCCAGAATAAGTCAGGTTATTATGACTCGTGAGAAAAAACGCCCCAGTAACTGTATGTCGCGAAGATGTATGCATACACTACAACAATTTTCAGCGAATTTTTAGGAGTAATTACAGCTATATAGCAAAGTGAAAGATAAGAGTGACTCTTTTTAACGCTTGATCTAAGTTAGTACTTTCGAGAACTTTTGTTTAAGTAACTCGCGTTCCGATATTCAGTTAAACTATTTGTTTATACAGCAAGAAAACATCACAAAGAATACTCTTACCGTTGATTGCAGCCACATTGACTTGCTGTTTGAACAGAAGGTGGTGGGGTAATTAACCTTTCCAAAAAGGTTATATGCCCCGCCTGATACGGGATATTTGCCTCACTGATGACTCGACAGGGTAATGTGCCCTGCATTTAATTTATTTTCTTGTGTTGAAATAATTTCGAAAATTACCTTTTTTACTTTATTTTGCCAGAAAATCGTAAGATAATCAGGTACGCGTTCGCATTAGGCGGTTCTAATTTTCAAATGCAAAAAAAAAAAATTAAATAAAATAAAATAAATAAATAAATAAATAAATAATAATAATAATAGTAATAATAATAACAATAATAATAATAGTAATAATAATAACAATAATAATAATAGTAATAATAATAACAATAATAGTAGTAATAATAATAATATTTGCGTACAATTTTGTCACATCATTAAAAAAGGAAACAATAAAAAAAAATTTACAAACTGTTTGAAAAGCTAAACACTACGACGAAAATTTTATGATATTTGAAAATGTTTTTCTAAATGCATAACATTATTGTTTACATTTTTTCTGCTCTATGAGATACAACATTCGTTTTTCAATAGACAAAAACGTTGCCTCAAATTCTTGTAGTTCCTAACCTGTGATAGTTAAGCATTTCCCATTAGGTAGCAACATTATTCTTACTTTTCAGATGTATCATACAGTAGTGCCTCAAACTTACGGCACATGCGGGGCCGAGATAGTAGCACGTAATATGAATTCATATGAATCGGAGACGAAATTTTCTATTTGAAGTCGTTAAATAGGAATTTCTTGAAAATATAAAGAATATGTGATTGAGACAAATATTTGGCACGCGTTTAATATTGCCTTGTAGCCAGAAAAGACATTGCGCCAAATAAATAAAAATTTACTTATTACAGCACTAATTAACGTGTCATAACACTAAGTGCCGAGATAAATTGTAACATGCCCCACTATGCTGCACACAAATAGAATAAAAACATGAGAGGCGGTTACAAAACTCTTGTAGCTACTAATCCTTGGGGCTCAAACTATATATATTAGGGTGCGTCTTATAGTGCACTTTTTGAAAAATTTTTGGATTTCTTATGGGGCACCCCTTTAATTGCTTCCTTTTGTTGAAAAAACACCCACTTAAAAGTTTCATAGAATTTGAACAAAATTTAGAGGTTGCTACCAGCGATTAAAATTACGTTCATTATGAAAAAAATAGAGTAAAAATATATTCCCAATTTTCTATTGCAATATTTGACATCAACATGAAATAGGTTGGTTAAGGTAGAAACATAACCCAAATACTTATTTCCTATATATACAAAAAAATAATAAGCATTTCATGGTTGCTATGCTGTGTAATAATGTCAAACAAAAATCATACAAAGGTTCCACTACGCCATTCATATCATTGGTTTGAAATTTCAGTCTTTTACATTCACCAATATTGTAATTTTTCCCCTTTGTTTCTAGTAATGTGAAATATATAAGCTTTTTTCTGATTGCTACTCATCAAACAAACTATTTGATAATATATCTTCAAAAAAAAGTTGATGAAAAGACCTTTATGGTGAAAAATCTGAATGTTAGTAATGAAATACTTTATTTTTTTCCCTTTGGTTTTAGTTCTACAACATCTGCTGTACAGTGTTTCATTGGAGGAGTTGTTCTTTTAGGTTTCTTTAAGAAAGAGACCAATTTGGAGTTTGTCTCTGCAGAAATGACACGTAGATGTCAAATAAAATTACTTGAAGCAACAGTTTCTTTCTTGTAAGTGAAAATGCTTTTCAACAACAAAACAACAAATCTAGATAAACTTTATTGCAAATTCTTGTTCTTCAGAATCAGTCGAAGTACAGTAAAACCCTTCCTAAAGGACACCCCTCTTTTACGGACGTTTTTTAATTCCACGATTCCAATGCGAATAACATTATTAAACCACTGTCCTGCGCACACCCCTCTACTGTGGACAAAAAAAATTTGTCCCGTTAGTGTCCGCATTAGAGGGGGTTTACTGTACATTCAGTTACAACAGAGGTTTAAAAAAATACTCTCGCTCCAGTTGATTCAGATTCTTCATGATTTTCTTTCCTTCAAAATTTCTTCTTTTCACGCAAGTTCTGTTGCCTTTTTAAATAGAGATTTCGTTACTAATTTCGCCTTGTCCTCCTAGTTTTCTTTCAGTTAGAAATAATTTCTCGCCTGGAAGTGAAATCTTTCGGAAAGTATCATCAACTTGAGCAAGGTCAAGCAAATAATCTAATGATGGATTCCAATAATTTTGTTTTTAATTATTGAAATAGAACTCTTTTAATTTTCTTTTTGAGTTCTTAACTGATAACTTGTGTTTCTTTGAGTTGCTAACCAACAGTTAGTTAAGAGGTTGAGAGTTGATTGTAGCTACAGTTAATTAACATGATTTGATAAAATATGAAATAATTTCAAAGTCAGTAACAATCTAATTTATTACTAATTAGAGTTAATGACAAAAAGATAACATAAATAAATACTATAATAATCGATGCAAAAAAAAGTTAAGATTTCAAATTTTAAATTAGCAACCTCTAAATATTATTCAATTTTTATTTTTAAGATATGTAATTTTTTTTTTCATCCAAAGGAACAAAATGAGAGGGTGCCTCATAAAAAAATAACATCTTTAAAAATAGGACGCACCCTAATATATATATATATATATATATATATATATATATATATATATATATATAAGTGCTCAATATCTGGTTAATGAATGTTACTGGTGGATACTTGGTAATATATTTAAGCTAGTATATGTGTGTTCAAGCAAAATAAAGCCGTCGAAACATTGGTAAAACGAATTCTGTCTTCGCCACGTGATAAAAACTAAGAATTTACGTAACTCTGAGTTCGTGTAGTTTGGGATAGCGTACGTCGAAGTATTTTTGTATAGCACAGTTTAAGAAGTATTATAGAAGTAAAAAAATAGCATCATTTTCATTTTTCTTTGTAGTGATGTTATTTGCGGTTACTTTTATTAATGAAATTGCATCATTTCAATGTGTTTCTAAAAAGTTGTCTTTAAGTTTCTCTTTTATCAACAGTTAATTGCATTTTGTTTTTTTTGTTTTTGTTTTTTACAACTTAATGCATTAGATTTTGTATGGCTCGTGTTTACCACAAATTTATAGTAAATTGAAAAATCAATAATTTGATAAACGAATTTCAAAATTGTCAAATTATATGTTAAAAATCATAGTAGCTACCTATTCTGATATCTTCAATTTCTGTGTATTACAAACAGTACTGGGCATAAATATAAATGCATTAAACATTTTACTTATGTGTTACATAGAAATAGATTCGTTGCTCGCATTATGATTTGCATTGAAGTGCATTAAATTATTTAGCTGTTTATATTCTTTGCTTGTTATAACAATTCTGTTCATGCTACCTCAAGTGGGGCCTTTTATCTAAAGCAGTGGGGCGAATTGTCTGAAGTAATGTGCCCCAAAGCAGCATTTTTTTTTTTTTTTTTTTTTTTTTTTTTTTTGCAATGAAAATTTTAATTCGCAGTTTTTGATCATGAATGATTGTACACAGCAGTTGCACTTGCAAGAAGAGAGTCAAGAGGTATCTTTTATTTTTGTTAGCATATTTGTATTTTAAAAAGCTTCTGCTAGGGTGAGGCAAAATTGTTGGACTTTGTTTTTTTAATTACCGTAATGTGTTAGTTAAACAGCGAATCATTTTGTTAAGTTGATATTATCGATTTAATGAAAGTCAAAATTTTTAAGTTATCTCTTTGGTTTCTATTAGTAAAAATCTTTTATTGAAATCTGGCGTAAATTCTGGAAGTCATACTTGGAGGACATTACATATACTATGAAAGCGAGATTTCATTTATTAGTGGACTTGTAATCCGTAAAATAAATTTAAGTTCTACGAAAAAAAAAAAACAAATGAAGATGAAAATGGTAAAATTATTTGTAAACAGCATTGAAAGAAGTAATGACCATAACTGGAAAACTTTTGAGACTCACATATAAAACTAAACTACTCGTACAATTACTTTTTGCGTTATAAGTCACAGTAAAATCATTAGTTAAAGACATTGATTGACATAAATTATTTTTAAACATATTTCTTTGAGATATCACTGTCTGGGATGCATGAAACAGTACTAGAAGTGACAAAACGTTTTATCAAATCAACATAACTCGAAAATTCTCATTTAACTAGTTAAGAATATTTTAGGACGTTGCTCGTTGTGTTCAGTTGAAAATTGATAATGTAGAGCTTATAGGGTTTCAAAAAAAAAAAAAATGTTGTGTAGTGAAATAAAGAACTAACATTAAAACAAACCAATACAACCCCTGTAATTATACCGCACCCTTGGAAGGAAAAGTTCAACTCAAAATTTTTGAAAAACGTACTTGATATTAATTTGAAATTTAAAATAAATGCTCTTTTTTCCACAAAACTCTCACAAATTTAGCTTACTTAACTGGTTCATCGTGGCGTATAAACAGTGAAAGCAACAGTGACTAGTCATTAAAATTTTGTAATTTAGAAGAAAAAAATTTTGAACTCTAAGTATGTAGTGTTAATTTAGACAACAAAATCTAAGCTGTGTAAACATCACAGTATAATATTTTTTGAGCGTATTGTAATATTTGTACCTCAGAGCCAGAAGGAGGTAAGTCACATTATGATAATTTTACAGCAGAGAGGAAAAACCTTTTCCTGGCGCATGCAAAGGATGGGACGCGTGCTCTTTTCACCACGGTAAATATTTAAAGGATTTAAAAAAAAAAAAAAAAAAAGTTACGTTCACATGGCTCGATGCGGAATATGCTTAAACATACAATGCACTAATTAACCGACAATCGCAATTTTTAGACTTACGTCAGTCTGGCTCTGAGATACAGACTAAATTGCAGGGATCTTAGGACCCTAAACCTTCAAATTGTAGACTTTCTGAAAAAAAAATGTTAAGCATAATTTAATTCTGAGCAGTTTGATACCTTATTTATTGCCATACGCAAAAAACTTTTCAAGTTATCGTAAAAATGCATAAACTTTAGCCATTGAGATTAATGTTTAACAGCAGCTGTTTAAGCTTCTTTTTCTCATGAGCCGGTTTCGCTGGTTTCTCGTTTTGCGTGCATGATATTTCAGAAAGTTTTTTTATATATTTCCGTAAAACTTTTAATGCATGTTAGTCCGGTTATTTTTATGATCTGAACCTAAATTTATTTATTTTTTGAAATTGTTTATTTATTTATTTTTTGAAATTTTATAAGTTAATAATAAATTTTTTTTTAATTTTGGGGATTTTTTTTTTTTTAAATATTAACTTTTATTTTTAGTTAAAATTTAGGTTCAGATCATAAAAATATGCCAGTCAAACATGCAGGTATAGTTTTACGGAAATATATAAAAAACTTTCTGACATATCATGCACGCAAATCAAGAAACCTGTACATAAATCTCTATGGGGAAAGTTTACTCATTTTTACGATAACTTGAAAAACTTTTGGCGTGTGGTAATAACTGGTGTATCAAATTCTTCACAATTAAATTATGCGTAACTTTTTTTTTTCCAGAAAGTCGAAAATTTTGAAGGTTAAAGGTCCTTAGACCCTTTAAGACTACATTTGCGTAAAACCTGGATTTTCTCCAATGCTGTTTTTTTTTAATTATTATTATTATTTTTAGTTATGCCTCTTTTCTTGACGGGGAGAGGTGTAATTATTATAATTATTACATTTTTTTGTAAATAATAGTTGTCTCTCGGATACAGATGTTTCCTAATTTGATGTTGAATGCGTTTTAACAATTTTAAATTCATTGCAAAGGAAATGACTAAAAAAAATTATTTTGTTTACAACATTCTTTAGTTGACATGAACCTGTCGCTCTTCGTCTCATTTCTTATGCCGCCATATTCGCAGTTATAATTTAATTTTCAAGCTGCAAGTTACGATCTGTCTGCTTAATTAGCATTCAAATCTCATTTTATCTGTCTTGATTGATCACCATCAATTTCTAATTAAAATGCCCTAAATATAGAACCACACATCTTTTACATTAGCCTCAAATTACGAAACTCCTTTGTCTTAAGACATTAGGTAGGACTTGTAATTAAAGACCTCATTAGAGGATTCCATGCGTGATTAAAGTGCTGAACGATGCTTTCATTTGTTCGCTCGTTCAAATTTTAAAATGTAGAAAAACTTGTCAATAGTCATATTGAAAACGTAAAGAAATTGTTTACTTATTTTAATCAATGCAAGTCTGATAGAAAATCTTCTGTTTTAATTAGACGCATTGCTTGAGATTCCCTGCTTCCCAAAATTGAAGAAACTTAAAGCAAAGGGGAATTATCAAGTGCCAACTTTGAAAATTCGGATGTAACCACTTAAATGGCTAAAGAAAGTCTCGTCTATTTTAGTGAAATAGAAGGTACTAGAATCTTTTTAGAAAACCCGCAAATCATATTGCTCCTCATTGCCTCAAATGAAGATAATTATCTGAATTCTATATAATGGAAGCATAATCTGCTAAGGGATATGGAAGAGTGCATAAATAATTTGCATTGTCAAAAGTTTCGAGAATTACGTTTCGTTGCAAATTTTCAGTACTTAACTGGCCACAATTTAATATGTTCTTTATTTTACTTCTTTGATTGCAATTTTATAATTTTTGGAACGTTCTTTCCTTGTCTGAAATCCTCATTTGCTATAGTTTTCTGAAAGTTCTATTGCATTACCTATGAATTTCTTTAGTTTACTCAGATCCTCATTTACACTTTTTATTCATTCATCTTGTCTCAAAGATATCGTTTGAACATTTCTTTTATGCACGGATAAGAAATTATCCGCATCGTCGACCAGCCTTATTTACCCCGTGCTGAATGAAGATTTCGGTAGCTTTCTACAAACCGTAGAAGTTACAACATTTTCACGCTTAAGTTCCTCATTTTATCTGCAATAAATCTCATGTAACAATCTTAATTACCTAGTCTATCCTGACACTGTACACTTTTTTGATGTGAGAAATCAAAATCAGATTTCGGAAATCAACAGAATATCAGTGTGTTTTAATGGCTGTCCTGTCACACTTAAACCCAAAGCAACCTAAAATATTTGTTTTCCTTCAAAAACTGTTTATGTTTGGTAGTTAATCATTAAGGTTTCTTTTTTACTTTCCTATAACTTCTGGAAAATTATTTGAAACAGATCGCTGGATTTAGTTAAGGAATCTACTGATTTCTCATGTTGCTTCTTGTTACTGCAAGCTGTGGTTAGGTATGCAGTAACTTGAGCTATTTATGATGCGTGCACATTGACTATGGACAGAATTATTCCAAGAGGTGATTCCAAGAGATCCACCCTTGGTGTCAACCGTCTGGTGGGGAGGGGGTTACACCCAAAAAATAATTGCAAGTTTTTGAAAAATATAAAGGTTAAAATGCATTTTTTAAGACTACAAATTTGAACATTTTCTGGGGGGAAACCTCCGGATTCCCTCATTCTTCTTCCTCACATCATTGAGTGAACAATTTCTTTAGGATTAGGTCCATATTGTCAATACCTAGACCTAGAAGCAAATTCCTCTTATACCAAAAAACTGAATCCCAATATATTTCCCTGTGTTTCAGATACATTTAAAGTAATCAAAAGGCCATTAAATTCATACACACCCCTACTTTTTAGCCTACTTTCCCAGTGAAAGTCAGAAAAAGAAGAAAAAAGCATGAAAGAAGGCTTAATGCATCTTAAAAATATCGTGAAAAACAAAAAAAAAAGTCAAAAATAAATAAAATAATTAAATAAATATTGAAAAATTAAAAATTGGAAAGTAGGGTATTGAGATGGGGAAAAATGTCTGTCGGTCTGTCTGTCGGTCTGTCTGTCGGTCTGTCTGTCTGTCGGTCTGTCTGTCTGTCCCCCCCTAATAACTTTTGAATGAATAGTCCGATTCAAACAAACTTTTTTTTTGTTCGAAAGATCTCGGCGAGTACACCTCATTCCCATATTTCACTTTTTGATTTGAACTATTTTTTGTTCAATTTTGAACAGTTCAAAAAAACTTAACATTAGCGCCTACGGGGAAATTCAAAGCAATTCCGAACTGTGAGGCGAATTTGCTTCAAACAAACTTTGTAGGAAAAAGCTTTTGATAAAAAACTTGTATATAAGATATCTTTTTGATTTGAACAATTTTCCGTTCAATTTTGAACAGTTCAAATCCCTTAACATTAGCGCCTACGGGGAAACTGAAAGTCAATGTAGATTCCGTACTTGAAGGCGGATTTACTTCAAACAAACTTTGTTGGAAATAGCTCTTGACGACCTACTCCCGACTCCGACTCCGAGAATTTAGGGGGACCTGACTCTGACTCCTGTTCCCGACAATTAATCGGACTCCGACTCCCCGACTTCGACTCTGACTTCGTAGCTTTGGCAAACATTTATACACGGAGGACAAATGACTGACTAAGATTCTTGGATATTCGACTCCGACTCTTTTATCCCAAAATGAGATTGACTCCGACTCCGACTCCGCTGCTGTGGTTTTAACTGTGAAATAATTATTGTTGATATGATTTGTTTTTATTTTCACGCTAAAGTTTTAATTTAGGTATTTAGTTTTCGGTGAATAAACTCGAAAAATATGCGCAGACGATTTTTTTTTTTTTTTTTTTTTTTTTGACAATGAAAATTATTTCTTTAAGTTGACATTTTATTGTTTTTTTTTATTTTGGAAAGTGCATTAATTCGTTCAAAAAATTATTTTCGGCAACAGGGGAAAAACAAACGATTTTTTTTTTATATGATGTATTTATTTTAATGAACTTATTATTATTTTTTCGTTTTGAAAACTGTTAAAAAATTTTTTTAATGGAAAGAAGTGTATTAGCTGCTTTGTTTAAAAGGTGCTGCTATTTTATTTGTTCGTTTTTTTGAAGAAAAGTAAGGAATATTTTATTCCTAGAAATCAGCTTAAAATATTTAAAAAAATATGTTTGAAAAAATTTGCGATTTTAGCTATTTTTGAGAATATTGATCAGGTACTAGAAAGTAGTATGGGTATACGGGAAAGTAGGCTCGTCTAGTTCTAGACGGAACTTCTTGTTTGACCTCTCGATGGCCAGCAGATTTGCATCTAGGGCAAGTTACATAAAAAGCGTTTACAGTTTTTAGCCTACTTTCCCAGTAAAAGTCAGAAAAAGAAGAAAAAAGCATGAAAGAAGGCTTAATGCATCTTAAAAAGATCGTGAAAAACAAAAAAAAAGTCAAAAATAAATAAAATAATTAAATAAATATTGAAAAATTAAAAATAGGAAAGTAGGGTATTGAGATGGGAAAAAATGTCTGTCTGTCTGTCTGTCCCCCCCTAATAACTTTTGAATGAATAGTCCGATTCGAACAAACTTTTTTTTTGTTCGAACGATCTCGGCGAGGACACCTCATTCCCATATTTCACTTTTTGATTTGAACTATTTTTTGTTCAATTTTGAACAGTTCAAAAAAACTTAACATTAGCGCCTACGGGAAAATTCAAGGCAATTCCGAACTGTGAGGCGAATTTGCTTCAAACAAGCTTTGTAGGAAAAAGATTTCGATGAAAAACTTGTGTATAAACTATCTTTATGATTTGAACAATTTTCCGTTCAATTTTGAACAGTTCAAATCCCTTAACAATAGTGCCTACGGGGAAACTGAAAGTCAATGTAGATTCCGTACTTGAAGGCGGATTTACTTCAAACAAATTTTGTTGGAAATAACTCTTGACGCCAAACTCCAGACTTCGACTCCGAGAATTTAGGGGCACTTGACTCCGACTCCTGTGCCCGACAATTAATCGGACTCCGACTCCCCGACTTTGACTCTGACTTCGTAGTTTTGGCAAAAATTTATACACGGTGGACAAATGACTGACTCCGATTCTTAAATATTCGACTCCGACTCCTTTATCTCAAAATGAGATTGACTCCGACTCCGCAGCTATGGTTTTAACTGTGAAATAATTATTGTTGATATGACTTGTTTTTATTTTTACGCTAAAGTTTCAATTTAGGTACTCAGTTTTTGGCGAATAAACTCGAAGTCATTTATGTTTCTACATAAAGATATGCGCAGACGATTTTTTTTTTTGACAAAGAAAATTATTTCTTTAAGTTGACATTTTATTGTTTTTGTTTTGGTAAGTGCATTAATTCATTTAAAAAAATGTTTTTCGGCAACAGGGGAAAAGAAACGATTTTTTTTTTTTGATATGATGTATTTATTTTAATGAGCTGATTAATTTTAATTATTATTTTCTCGTTTTGAAAGCTGTTAAAGATTTTTTTTAATGGAAAAAAGTGTATTAGCTGCTTTGTTTAAAAGTTGCTGCTTTTTTTTTACGCATAAAATTTTTTTTAGATGAGTGGGGAATATTTTATTCCTAGAAATCAGCTTAAAGTATTTTAAAAATATGTTTGAAAAAATTTGCGATTTTAACTATTTTTGAGAATATTGATCAAGTACTAGAAAGTAGTATGGGTATACGGAAAAGTAGGCTCATCTAGTTCTAGACAGAACTTCTTGTTATTTTGTCTTTTGTACACTAGCCCACTTAAAATTTCGTTACAACACAGATGTAATTGTTCCTGAAAATTGTATGAATGTCATGCTTACATAGAATATTAAAACCTTTGGTTTTTGCGTTTGTAGGGGTGGGGTGACATCAAATTACCACCCCAAGTGTCACCCATGCTAGGTACGCCACTGCTTAACTTCAAATGTAAAGATTATATTTGCAATTTTTAATGGGGTCGTTTCCGAAATTTTAAAAGTGTTTTTTTCTGAAAGAGCATGCTTAAAAACATTTGATCTGACCATATTTTAAATGATTTTACAAAGCTTAATATTAAAAAAAAATTACTTTAATCGGTCCGCTTTCACTGTTTACGCTTCTGCCGAAGACGTCACAAATGATGAATCCCCATTCACTGTTGCCATTCGCAGATCGTAATATTTAATTTGCTTCTTTACTCACGCGTACTGGCAACGATATGGTTGATAGCAAGCGTAGAGCGCAATATTTAATTCGCTTCTTGATTATCACAACGTGGAATCGCGTGGCAGATAGATGGGTCAAAAGTACATTATTTGTGACGTCATAAGGACCACGTCTTGTTTGAAAAATCGAATATTTAAAAAAATACTAATTAAAAATTAACTGTATGGAAAATGAAAATATTTTCTGGGTCCATGTTTTTTTTTTTTTTGCTTATTCTATCCGTTTCAATGAAAAAAGTAATACTTTTGACTGAGGAAACAACCCCATTCTCATAAACTGCTTTTTTTTCCATTCTAGTTTAAGTTTACAAAAGAAATAAACCAATGGGAGCTTTTTTTAAAACCTGCTGCTCATGTAAAAAAGCAAGAAACAAAACCTTTTAATATAATTACGTCTGTAACTAAGCTTTGAGCATTCTTAAAACTTAGCGTCATAATGTGCGTGAACAATAAATCTTATTTTCCATGCAAAATGTGTTTGGAAGCCAAATGTCATTAATCTTATGAAATGTTTTCCTGATGTTATGTAAGAAAATGTTTTTAAACGTCTCCTGAAAAAAATAGGTCCGTACGATAATTTATTAAAAACATTTTTGGTTTTATAAAATGTGATATGATGTATGCCATCTGCTTGGAGATAGATGGGGAAAGGAAGTTGAACGAAAATTTAAGTAATTTTCTTGAAAGTTTTTTTGTTATGTTTTTTTACATTACATATCAGAAAATTGAAGTTTCTTACTTGAAAAAAATTTTCGGCTTAACTCTTTATTAGTTTCCAAATAAAATAAAATTACTCTGTCATAGGTTGAAACAAAAAATTAAATTTAATTCTTACCTATATGGGATCGTGAATATCTGCGTATTCATAAATGTTTGTAAAGCATTCTTTCGTAAAGTTTGGTTTGTATACGTTTCTATGTTTCCCGCTCTTGTAATTGCATATAAACGATAGTAAGTTATGAATTTAAAAAAAAAAAGATTTTTTCGCTTATTAATTTTTGAAAATACAGTGACAACGAAAACATCTACTTTCGTCTCAACTTCAAAACTCGTGTTGATTTTATTTAATCATCGAAATAAAAAAGTAAGCTATTGACTTTCATATCTATAATAAAAATTTTACATTTTATATTTACACATATTCGCATTTATAATTATAAAATATATAGAAGTAACCGGACCTGAACTGTCCCTCTCATTATTGCAATCATTATAAACCTTTATGAAAATGATACTTTCTATAAAATTTTCAAAGTTTTCATTTTAAAATTCGTTTTAGATTTTGTAGAAAACAATATAGTAAAATCCCGTTATTACGAATACCAAGACAACGAAATACCCGTTTCAAGGATATACATTTCAGTTCCAATTTAATTTCCCTTAGTTGCATAAATTTCATTACAACGAATTTCCCGTTATAATGAACAAAAATTTCCGTGACTTGAAGTTCGTTCTAACGGGGTTTCACTGTATATTTCTCTCTACAAATCGTTATAAATAACTTTTAATTAAAATAGGGGAAACACTTCCGCTTAAACGAAGATTTATGGGCGCAAACTTTCATGTTTATTTATACATGAGGAGATACATACATCAATTGAATTAAAGGCAATTGTACTCGTAAAAAATAAGCACAAGACAATATACACCCAAACCTGATTTGGTGCCGTAGCTAAGGACCATATAAAAAAATCACACACAAAAAATAAATAAATAAATAAATAAAAAAAAATCGTCCTAAGTTTTACGAGTAACTGTAAAAAGTTGTTTTCGCAACACAGTTAAACAATATTTTTTTAATGAGAGGGATAGGAACCGCATAAAAAAAGTCTACATAGAAAATACCCTAAAAATGTACGAAATAACTACCTATAAACGAAATCAAAATTAACCAAGTGATGATAATTTTGCGAATCATCAGACAAAGGTTTTTGAAAAAGAAAATTTTGGGAGGTCATAGTGACCTCCCATCGGAGTGCCCCTGTCGTCACTTGAAGATTACACTCGGTTTTTAATAATTTCGTCAATTGAGTCCCAATCTGATTGAAATTTTCACATACCGCACAAGAAAAAAAAATTGCACAAAAACAGGTATGAGTGTATTGACCTTTTCAAAAACATCAATTTACTTAAACAATGTTCTTCTGTCTTAAACTACAGAAGCTACAAGAAATCTTGTTGTCAGAAACCTAATCAAATTAATTAGTTTTGCTTTTATGTGGATTGAAAAGCTCTGTTTAGTTCTTGTCAGACATGTCAAATAGTAATCAGGTATTGAAAAGTTCCATGTTTCTGTCACGTGAAAAATGGGCGTAGTTCTAATTAAGAGAATATTAAGTTTTGTTGCTTAAAAACGGCAAAATAAAAAAATCAGCTTTTTTTTTTTCACGCGGTCACAAAACTTCTGCAAGGATTGTTTGACCAACTGTTATCAGTTTTCGTCTTCTCTAATGCTTAAAATTACTTGTAATATACCCTTAAAGGTTTCGTGGATGTTTCTTTTTCTCCACTAGCAATTTTGTTTCTTCAAAAACACTGATTTTCATAATTGCGCGTATTTGAAGGGACATTAAAAATTTTCTCCTTAGCCTATAGAGTAAAGAAATATACATAGAGAGGCCCCGTCTATGGTAAAAAGGAGATGAAAATGAAGCCGGAATTATGGGATACAGCGGTGCAATGATGAGCGGGGTTATGATAACATCGTCGCTTCGCGCGAATAGTTTTTACCAATCTCGCAAAGGGACCGTATAAAGTAGCTGGCGGATTGGTTTGCATTTTAATTCTTGTTTTAATGCAATTTCAAAAATATGCTTCATAAGTTTGCAACGATATCTAAGTTTAAATTAACAACCAATTGAGATTCAGTAATGGAGTGTTTTGAATCAAGATGTATCTCAAGAAGCTAAGAATCTTGGGATACAGCGGTGCAACTTCCGGCTTCAATTTCTTAGTATAGCGGGGCCTCTCTATGTAATTTCTTTACTCTATGCCTTAGCCTTAGCTTCAATATATCTTGAAAATTTCCCTCTAAGGTATTGAAAAATTGTCTTTGTTCACAGCTTTCAAGAAGTTCTTGATTATTCCAAGCAGGATGAGTGGGTGGAAGTAGAAATGAGTGGATGAACCAAGAATTCAAAATTTTGGCTGATTTTGGGCATTTCGCTTCCCATAATTTAAATTTCTTGTAGTCGATTTCGGTTTTCATGTAGTGAAAATTTCTATCCTAACCTAGGGTCTAAATTTGGAGGACAGTGAGTCCCATGGGGGTGGGGGGGGGGGGGTTTCCATCTGCCAGGAAAAAGGAGCATTAGTTAGAATTCACTATATCAGTTGGCCCTGTATCTTGAGAACTAGTGCTAATCTCAAGTTTTTATGAATATTTTTGTGTTGAGCGAGGCAAACTACTTCGGAAATAGTTATTTTTTAGCCGGATGCATTTTTGGTGTTGACTAGTGTATTTGGAAAATCGGCATTTTCGGACTTACGAAGAAAAGGTGTAGAGAAGTTAGAAGAATGAAATACATCCCTGTTTTATTTATGAGCTAAAAAGGGTACTAACGTAAAGTTTGATTACGTTTAGATTTTTCAATAGACAAAGGAAGAGCGCGATATATCCCAAAGAGCGATATAATAAGGCGCGATATAACGAGGGGTTACTGTATAAAAAATTATCTTGTTTAACTAAATTGGCTTATCAAACTCTTCTGTTTAGCATAAGTGCAGTATATTCAACTGAATTTTTTTAGCAATCCCTTAACAGCTTTCATTTCCAACGTAAGAAAATATATTTCCCGATTTTAAATTAATTCTGCTTTTACAGTAAGTAAGCATAAAGAACAACCATCCCTTTTTATGCCAAAATGTTGATCACATTAGGCACATTTTTCCAGCATATCTTTCTGATATGTGACATACCATCTTAAATCTTATTGAACTTGCATCTGTGTTTGACATTGTTGAATGAAATTATTTTCAGCGAAATAATGCTTCCCCCGAACGAATTCTAAACTCAATTCTGCATTCAGAGATGAAAAAGTCCAAACAAGTCGTTGCATATTTCATTTTTTCGACATTTGTATTTTCGTCATAAGTTTTAGAAACATTTCCAATTTTAAAATGCCTTTTGTTTCACCCCGCTTCTTGCATAAACAATATTGTTTTACTTTCTCATATGAATCGCTTAGCTTTCAAATTGACGGATATTAGTTCTCTGTTACCCAAGGTGTTGTCGTTATGTTTCATTTTAATGCTTTACTTCAAAATGCATTTCACCAGCGGAGACGGAGTGTAGTTAATATACATTTAGAAGCTTGTTTTTTATTTTTCGTTTTAGTTTCTAATGTTACGTACAAAAATAAGATTTTTTGTATTACTTTGGCTTCAAACATGTTTTTCAAGCAATATTATTTACCCCTGTTGACTTGTTATCGAGATATAAGGTCTTAAACTCTGATGAAATTTTAAGAAAAGCGCTAAATTTAATGATTTGGCGAGATATTTATTGCGCAATTTTACATTTTGTACAAATCGTTTGTAAGGTATTTTCCATTTTTCACTGAAACTCGATAAAAAAATCTCAAATTTTCGGACCTCATATGAGGCAGTGAAAAGCAAAGGGATGCAAGTGGACTATTTTAAGTTTCGAGTAAAACGCGTTTAAAGAGATCAGATCCTCGGTAGGCTTTCATTGAAATGTTTTTCTAAATCACTCTGTATATCCGTATCCGTATCCGCGGATATCCGAGGAAAAACAAAGATCTGTATCCGTATCCAATACTTTTTTGAAGGATCTTAAACGGATCTTTTCTATTCTAAAAATTCTTAAATATTTGAATTAAAAACTCTTAAATTCCGTTTAAATTAGGTTTTATTCCCTATTTAAATTATAAGGTATCATTTCAGAAGCAAAGAAACGGGTAACAAGTTTTAAACGTGTATCTGTATGTCTATTTGGAGCATCGTAGCTCCTAAACAGATGAACCGATTTTGATAGCTCTTTTTTCGTTCAAAAGGTGATTTGATCGAAAATAAATATTTCTAGCCTGTCCAGTAGCATGCACTCTTGCTCCTGAATCCTACATCTACCGAGCAAGCTAGAAATAATTGATCACATTCTATTTAAGTATTAATACAGCGTTGACCCGTTCCTTCCAACTCTCCCTCAATTTTAACAGAGATTTCTTTAAAGAGTAAATCATAGTCTTGATTATATTTTCGCCGCAGATGACATTTTTTGAAGAAACTGCCATTATTCTGACGGGAATACCTTCCGTAACAAATTCAGTTCCGTAACAACACTTGGATAGTTGAATTGAGTTTTAAAAAAAATGAGATCCGTATCCGCGGATCTTGACACTAATGATCCGGATCCGTGGATCTACTTTTTTGACGATCCGGCACATCACTAGCTACTAGCACTATCTCTTGCCCCAAGACAGAGGAGAGGTTCACCTACCATTTGTACTGCTTATCTCCAAATTTTTAATTTTGCCACTTGCATCCCTTTTTTTTTCACTACGTCATATGTCGATAACGGGGACACGAGGGCAAACAATTTATGTGTCGAGAAACATATTTTACAATGCTCTTTCGATCGCTTTTGCAGACCTAGACGTTTTTCAGATTTAGGGCGTTGCCCTTATAAAGCATCCACTATCGGTGGATGAAATTACCACGAGAGTTTTGACGCTCAGAAGGAAAACTCAGGTGGAAGCAACTGGACTCTCTTTGATTCGAAACTGCAATAGGATTTTAATTTTTCCAAGAAAAATAAAAGCCAAACAAATACTCGAGGGAAATTTTACATGCCGCATAATCATACGATATGTACGCTGTCGATATTCTGCATCTTGAAAATCCTCCGACTGGAGCGATTACCGAACCTGCGGATTTGGGTATTAGAGACCAGTGTCTAACCACTACAACAGTCTGCTGTTTCATTAATAATATTTCAATATTTATTCTTGCTTGGTAACGGCTGTATTTTAGAAGATACGTTTGTTACCACGACAAAAAAATAAAAATAAATTATATAAATAATGTTTTTTGATGCCTTCAAAAATGAATGCATTTTATAGAAGACTAGTGGTACCCACACGGTTTTGCCCGTAGAAGAAAATTAGAAGGTCATTTGGTTTGCTGTATATTTACAAATAATGGATGATGAATTTCTCGCTAATTTGCTATGTTGATTTGCTCGACCTTGTTGATTTGCTCGGCCTTGTTATGGTGATTTGCTTGCCTTTGTTATGGTAATTTGCTCGCTCTGTTATGGTAATTTGCTCGCTCTGTTATGGTAATTTGCTCGCTCTGTTATGGTAATTTGCTCGTCCACACTATGGTAATTTACTCGTCCACGTTATGATAATTTCCTAGGTGAAATGTTCTCAAAAAATTGGAATAGAAAAAAAAAACCAAAAACGAATTTTCGTGAAATCGCCTCGAGATGCTCACCCCTATGCTACGAACTAATTTTGCGCCAAATTTCATGAAAATCGACCGAACGATCTAGGCGATATGCGCGTCACAGACATCCAATCAGAGATCCATAAGAGACAGACTTTCAGCTTTTTTATATGTAACTAGTGGTACCCGCACGGCTTTGCCCGTAATAGAAAAATTAAAAGGTCTTTTGGTTCGCTTGTATATTTACAAATAATGTATGATGAATTTTCTCGCCAATTGACTTATACCCATGTTACGGTTCGACGTTATGATAATTTCGTATCTCGCCAATTGACTTGTGCCCATGTTACGGTTCCACGTTATGATAATTTCGTAACTTACTCGTCCATCTTATGATATTTTCGTTCTTAAAATTGGAATACAAAGAGAACCACATCGAATTTTCAAAAAATCGCTTCGAGGTGCACACCCCCATGCTACAAACTAACTTTGTGACAAATTTCATGAAAATCAGCCGAACGGTCTAGGCGCTATGCGCGTCACAGAGATTCTGACAGACAGAGAGACTTTCAGCTTTATTATTAGTAAAGAAGATTGTTTTTGCAAAGCCCTTACAGTGAAACAAGGACCCGGAGGTTTTGGACATTTTGCAAGATGTTTTGCGCAACAAAGAATAAATCTAATTTAAAAAAAAAGACCCAAAGTAATATTCTGTGTGAAAGTAGTTTTCAAAACTTCGTAAATACTGTAAAGTAGAATTTACCTTAGGAGGGAAAGGTGGATTGACATTTTCGCAGCTTTTGATATGTAGCACCTCGTATTTAAGGACTGAAAATTAAGCAATTCTCGAAGATAACTTATAGACTTGATATTAAAGGGTTTACGTTTTAAAAATAAGATTTTAAAAAATAAATATACTTCGTTCAGGTCGTACAGTTTTAAACTAAACGTAAAGTCATGTTTGACGCATTTAGGAGAAAAACCGTTTCTTTGTTTTTAAAGCATTACTGCTTTTTATAAAAACAAAATTATTTCAGCCTGTAGAGCAAACGCTTTTGACGGCAATGAAACGAAACCAGTAGTGCAGAAGGAATAGAAGTAGAGTTCTGGAATTGATTGGAAATAGCACAATCAGTTTTTTTCTCCCTATTCGTGCAGGAAAGCTTTTTCATTTATCATCAAAACCATCGCAGCGTTTTCATTATTTTGGGAAGTAATTACCAGCATCATAAGATCAATCATGATTGGCATTCGATTGCGATAACATTTTTCCTATCTGAAACGCTGATATACTGGGTGTATATAAAGTATTGCACTGATAAAGGAAACTTATTAAATTGTTTCTAAAGTCATAAAAACACAAAAGAACATAATTCTTTTTACATTCCTACACTCCCGATTATCAGCAGTCGGATATCCGCGGTTCTGATTATCCGCCTTTTTCTTTTCGCATTTTTTTTTGACAAGTCTTTAAATGTTTTTAAAACGTATGATTGTGTTATCTTTCGTTTTTAGCTTTTACATAATGTATTCAATGGAATTAAATGTTATATTCAATGTTAGTAGATGCAATGTATACTGTAAAAAAATGCAAGGTTACCAGTATTAACGTTACACGAATTTCGGATTGTGCGATGTGTATTGTCATTTTTGGAAAAGCTCATTGTTGGAGGAACCTTCCCCTATGGTTTCAGTAGAATTCAAAGCGCATGCGTACAGATCAGAATTGGTGCAGAGCAGGTAAATTCTTATAGTCCAGTCAATGAGTTCTATAAACAGGGGTGTAGCGTTTATGGAATATGCGATATTTTTTGACTTCAGAATATTTTAGGGGTAGTTAGTAAGTCATACTAAAAGTCCTCGCCCCTAGGGGGTGAGCTAAAGGTTGGAAGGAGGGGGGAGAAAATTTGGGTTTTTCGAGAAAATATCGGATACGGTGGAAAAAACGCGTTTAAAATGAAAATTCAAGCTAAATAAACTTCCTACGAAACTGCTTCTACACATATTTGTCAAATTTCCAATAATTTTTCGGGTATAAGTTATGAAAAATCGATGAGTTTTGAAAAAATTCTCTCTTTTTGTCGAAACTTTTGCTTCTAGTTCCTCCCAGAAGCGTGTTTTAAATTCTGTAACTTTTGCTTGCTTGAATAAAATATAACAAAATAGCACAACAAATAGAAGGAAATTTAAAGCTCTACAATTTTGTCATTGACAATTTTCATGGATACTGATCCTGGGAGGCACTAGGAGCAAATGTGTGAAAAAAAGAGAGAAATTTTCCGAAAATCATAGATTTATTTTATAGCATATTCCCGGGAAATTATTAGGAATTTGATAAATAAGTGTTTAAGGGAAGTTTATAGGAAGTTTATTTAGCTTGAACTCTTATTTTAAACTCATTTTTTGCACCATTTCCGACATTTTCAAGAAAAACGCAAAATTTTCTTCTGCCTCCCTCCGACCTTTAGCTCACCCCCAGGTTCAGGGACTTTCAGTATGTTTACTTACTAACTATCCCTAACGATATTCTGAAGTCAAACATTATCGTATATTGCATGCACGCTACAATGTGTTCATTGACTGGATTATTGTTAGAGAAGCAACAACTAGCTTTTGTGGCCGAGCGGGAAAAACTCTCTTACTTTGCGGCTTGTGGTAAGACTCGCGTTCAGTGTTCGGATCCCACTCAGGTTATTTCCTTTTTTACTGCAATAAAAACACCTTGTTCATATGCATGTGCCTTGAATTTATAAAATTTTCCTACCACCAACAAACAAACTATTTCTGAAAATAGTCCTAAATATTATGGTGAAATATAACTCTGGCTCAAATACAGAAAGAAAGATATTTGAGCTAAAAGACGAATTTAGATTTACTCATTTTCTAGCAGAGCTAGTGCAACATATTCTTGATATTTCACGAAATGTTCGAATTCCAACTGCCATGGTTGGAAGAATAAATTTATTTCGCTTACTGATGAATATTTGCTATACGATATTGGAAAAAGTTTTGACATGTTGGTAAATATTTGATTCCAATTTTTTTTTCTACAGCTAGATCCCTCCCTCCTCCCATGATGAATGTAAATAGAAATTGTATGATACTATCTATATATATAATTCTCTTACGTGCCGGCAAATGAAGGGGTGAATTTCTAAACCTCTGTTGGCAACACTTCGCCGATAAATCATGTAAACAAACTTCTACGTTGTTTTGAAATCTTGAATCACAGAATACTCAACGAACTTTTTTTTTTTTTGAGATGAGTTTGAGTCGGGCTGTGGCCCATTTCAACCTTAATCAGCAAAGAAAAGCTCAAAGAAGGCAGGAAACCGTTCTTGAATCCAATTTAAGACGAGCCATTTCCAGAGTTGTATTCTCTGATTCGCTGCCGATAATTTTTAGCGGCTGGGGAATTTTCAGTCAGCAGTTCCTTCAACAGATCAGGTGCGTCACACAATGCCGGTAACCGCACCTTTCCGTCATGGCAACATTTAGTATATTTATTTGCAGTATTACGCTCTTTCTGCCAATAAAGAGCACCACAAAATTCGCATTCTTCACACATTGCTCCACAATCATGTTCATCGGCAATGTTGTTTTGAACGCGTAGGCGCTTTGAGCGTCGTCTATTCTCTGCTTCAGTACGACAGTTCAGTTCAAAATGAATAACCGAGAAAGAATTTACTTTATTCCTTTTATTCTCAGCTGAAAGGTTTCGCCAAATTTGTTTAGGGTTATAGTAGTTTTAGTATTGTGCAAGCAAAGTAGCCTTGGCGAGTTTTCGCGTTTTTAGTTAAACCATTTTTTGTTCGTGACGTGGCAAGGATTCAGAATAACAACAAGAAGGACAAACGTTTGAGAAAATATGTTTGGTGCTCTCTGAGCCTGTTTTTAGTCATGGCCAGCTCTATGTGGCATTATCAAGAACAAGATCTTTTGAAGCAGTGTCAGTTGTGGCTCCCAAACGGGACATTTTTAATTGTGTATATGAGGAAGTTTTCTCAGATTAGAATATATAAGAGTGTAAATATGTAAATATATAAGAGTGTAAATATTATATATTTACATATTTTGTAAGTTTTTGTTGTTGTTATATATTTACATATCTTGTAAATACATCCCTCGGGGGAGCCTGTAACCCCTAGAGGGCGCGTCCCCAGGTGGCGGATAGGGGAATGCCTTCATTGGTTTTCCAATGGGTGGTAGAAGGGAAATAAAATACCTTCCGCGGACCAACAGGTAGAAGTGCAATCTCTCCAAAGCAATGACAGACACTTTTGTATCTATAATGGTAAAGTTGTGCACATTGCCAAGGCAGTCATCTTACATACAGCAAAGTTAAACTGTCGAAAATCTGGCCAAAGCAGACAAATTAACATTATGAACGTAATTTTCATATTGGTTAAATGGATGGTGACCTAAATGCAATTACCAACTTTAATTTTTACGGAAAATTTTAGCTAGGCTAATGTATTGGCATACAGCGAGCGAGCGAAGCGAGCATGGATCGCGAAGCGATCCACAGGGAACTGCGTAAGCAGTTCCGGGGGTTGGCGAGCGATAGCGAGCAGGGGGCGATAGCCCCCTAGTATAAAAATAGTTTTAGAAATGGATCTTTTGAGGATTTTATAATATATGTAAATCTAATATTTAAGAACCTAAAATTTGTGTATGAAGTTTATTGTTTCTTAAGAACTAAGAATCTAAAGAACTAATTTATCTTTCTTTAAAGAAAAAGAACAACAGGTATTACAAAAACCATGTGCTTTTTTTTTATTCTGAGCAATCACAAATTGCTTATTAAGCTCACTTGACCGAGATTGAAGCTTATCTGATTCTTCAGGTTACCACGACGACGATAATAAGCTTAGCTCATTGTTTTAATATTAACTAAGAGGACACATTTTCTTCGCCATGATTACAAATAGTTTACGTTGATTCAAAGCTTAACTCAAGCAGAGTCTTACCGCTACTTGTGATTGTGAGAAATATAATTTGAATTCAAGATGTCAATACTTCAAACTGTTTTCTTTTTAGGTGAAAGGTGCATTGTGCACTTGGCGTTTATTAAAGTTTTTTTTTTCAAATTGGTTCAAGTTCCTTACGTAAAAAAATGATTTCTTGTAAAACTCTAAAGGTTAATGCAGGGGTGTTCAGAGGGCTACATTCTGAGTGAGAGTTGGTTCTTTAGAGAAACTACAAAAGTCAGTTTTATTAATGTTTTTTAGATCATAATTGAAGTACTTTTTATTGGTTTAAGAAATCGGATGTAAGATGAAAATGAAAGATTTCTTTTCGATAATGCAAAATCATAGGCATTTACTATTTCCATCTTGAAAATTTATTAGTGTACACTGTCCACCTCTGGCAAGTTGAGCGCCTACGACCGACTGATTAAACGATTCCATTCGTTGAAATAGGGGCGAGGAAAAACGGCTTAAGAACTTGCGGATTTAATTTGAAGTGTTAGTGCCCATTTGGCGGACAATATAATGTAATTCAGGTAAAACGTAGCAAGCGGTACAGGATTTTCTCGCCAATACTGATTTTCTCGCCAATACTCTTACTGATTGCTCTCCCTTAAAAGAAATGAACTTGCTCCAGGCCAGAGCTCAACTTGCGAAAGTTGATCAGTACCAGTTGAAATTGAAGTTATTTCGTACATCTTTCATACATTTTGTCACGCCTGTCGTTGCTCTGTTCCCAAACATTTTTATCGTCCTGTTTGTTTTTGAACGAATGTTCAGACATTCGTTCCATTCTTATTTTGACTAATTTCATGCTATTATGTGTCTATCATGGATTGAACGCTGGGGATAACCGTAGCATGAAAAGCTTAGTTAATGTTGACCTTGTTCGAAAGGATACTTTCAAATTATTTTTAATTGCGTAAAATTATTAGTAAAATGTATGTTGTTCCATGTAAAATTTGTTTTAATCATTTTTTATTACATAGATTATATTTCAGTCAGTTGTAAAGTTACAGAGCTCCTTGGAATTTTTTTTTTCCAACATTACTGAAAAGCATGGAGTTGATTAATGCTTCGAAAATATAATTCACACACATACACACATCAGGGAAAAAAGGTAAAATTTTGGGGAGAAAACGGGAAACGAAAAATAGTTTTTTTTTTGCATACATTTAGAACTTATAACGTGTACCTATCAACAATTGGTTTACATAAATGTTGGACATCTTTACTAATATTAAAGCTGAAAGTCTGTCTGTCTGGATTTCTGTGACGCGCATAGCGGATAGACCGTTAGGCCGATTATCATGAAATTTGGTAAAAAGTTAGTTTGTATCATGGGAGTGTGCACTTTGAAGCGATTTTTCCAAAATTGGATTTTTTTCTTTTTTATTCTAATTTTAAGAACATTTTCCCGAGTAAAATTATCATAAGATGGACTAGTACATTTACCAAGTTATCATAACGTGGAACCGTAACATGGGCAAGCCAGTTGGCGAGAAATTCACAATACATTATTTGTAAATATACAGGTGAACCAAAAGACCTTTTAATTTTCTACTTCGGGCAAACCGTGCGGGTACCACTAGTAATAAATGATATTAACATTAATCTTTAAAATAACTACTTTTTAAGTACTACTGCTTCAAAATTTTATTATATATTTGTTGGTATTAATTTTTATGCACTTTCAACTAAAATCTAATGCTATTGGCCTTCAAAACAAACAAAGCTGTCAAAGGGAGCAAGAAGTGCATCTTGGCAACATATAATCAACGCGAAACACAATCGAATTGCTAATAATACCATTGTTGGATAATTCTGATCATTCTGTAGATAACAAAGATAATGCAATTTCGTGAAACTAAGGAAACTCACCAGGGAAATCAGAGGACTTGTGCACGAAGAGTACTTTAGTTGTCGTTGATATCTGAAGCGGCATTGACGCGAAATGTGAATTAATTACCTGGAATATTAAGTTATATTGATTTTCAAGAATAGCTGCTCCGGAAGTTTATCTGATTGTTGAAAATGCCGGCGACGTGGTTTTTGCCAATACTTCAGAGATTAAGATAAATCAATAAAAACAGAAATGAATAAATATGGTAGTTTAATCTTCTTTACTAATAATAAAGCTGAAAGTATGTATCTCGGGATGTCTGTGTCTCTGCATCTCTGTATGTCTGTTACGCGCATAGCGCCTAGGCCTTAGGCCGATTTTCATGAAATTTGGCACAGAAATAGTTCGTAGCATAGGGGTGAGCACCTCTGACCGATTTTTCGTAAATTCGATTTTGTTCTTTTGCTATTCGAATTTTAAACACATTTTACCGATCAAATTATAATACCGTGGACGAGTAAATTACCAAGTTATCATAACGTGGGACCGTAACATAGGCGAGCAAATGAACACAGCAAATTGGCGAGAAATTCGTCATCCATTATTTGTAAATATACAGGCGAACCAAATGACTTTTTAATTTTCTACTACGGGCAAAGCCGTGCGGGTACCGCTAGTCTAGAAATGAAATAAATAAAGTAACTATAAGTGAGAAGAAGGACCATGTTATCTGACGCAAGCAGTGGAAAGAGCATATTTGAAGCGTTACCGATGTTAGAACAGAATATGCTACGGTTGCGGATTCGTAGTCTGACTGATTTTGAGATAAAGGAGCCTGAGGCTTTAAACCTTCTACACACGAAGCAGTTAGTTGAATCAACTTATTTTTTTGGAAAAAGCCGACTTTATTCGAGCTGCTGCTCCACCGACGCTGTTTGAACTGAACAGAGTGAACTCAACTATTGTCAGTTTTCCTCAAGAAGGCACTTGACTCCTCCCTCGTCACGTGGTGTCACGTGGTATCCGACGATTCTATTTCGCTGTTTTCGGTAGAAGGTATATTCGGATCACAGCATTTTGTTGTAAAAATGGCGATTTTTGAAATGTAAGAATAACTAAAATGACAAGTGAAGCATGTGATATAAAGGACACTATGACTTTTTTGCACATTAAAATGCTCACCCATGTTAAGACTGTCTGGTTGTCTCCTTTAGAAGCACGTACGTTGCCTACCGATCATCCCCCCCCCCCCCGTAAAATGGAACTCTGCGTTCTAGGAGGCGTGGCGAAGTGCTTTCTCGTGAAAAACGGACAACAGTTTACTCGTATGCAGAGCAAACGCTCGGCAATGCTCCGATGAGTTGAATCAACTAAAATGTTGATTTAACTCATCGAGATGAGAATGGTAGCAGCACTTGGGCCTGGTGTGCCAGATGAATTCCTTGTCCTGTGAAAGATGCCGGGCGATTCCTTTACTTTTCTACCTGGTTAAGCATAATTCTGACATCGTCCGTACGTCACGTTCTCAACGATCTATTCTCCTTTAAACCAGTTTTCCGTCGGCCGTTGCCATGACAGCAAGCCGTTTTGCACGGACTCCGTCAACATGACGAGAAGCTAGAAATTTGACTTCCGTCCAATTGTGAGTCAAATTTCATTGGCCTCCATAAGGTTCTTTCTATAAGTTTATTGAGTATTGTCACGTTCTTTACGAGCCTCCGCTATGTATGACTGCTTCTCCCCTTTCGGAAAACG
Source organism: Uloborus diversus (assembly GCF_026930045.1). Taxonomy (NCBI): domain Eukaryota; kingdom Metazoa; phylum Arthropoda; class Arachnida; order Araneae; family Uloboridae; genus Uloborus; species Uloborus diversus. Next base: position 174,157,268 of record NC_072734.1, read on the forward strand.
TACGTCTGTCCACTTAACGTGCCGAACGGGACGTGCGGACGATATGTGTATTACGCTTTACGCATCCTGATAACCGTCCGTTCGAATGTTGATTCAGCTAAGTAGCCTGACGTGAAGGAGACCTGAAGTTTCCAGGAGTAGGAGTCTGTCATTTTTTTCCCGAGTGCTCTGGAGTAAGAGTAGTGGTTCTGCATTGGGCTCATTTTCGGAAAAATGAGTTGGAGTCAGAAATCATAGTCGTATACTTTGAAATTGAGCAGAGGAAACCACTCCGCCGAATGAACCGCCGGTTCATTCGGCCGCGAACATGTTAAATATGGAAGAACACTTAAATCTTTACTAATAACATAAAGCAGTAGAGTTTGTTTGTTTGAACGCGCTAATCTCAGGAACTACTGGTTCGAATTGAAAAATTCTTTTTGTGTTGAACCCAGGTAGCATGAACTCATCGGATTTTGCTCGGCCGATCATCGACTCCTCCTAAACTCATCGCGTGATGCACGCTGATATCGATGCGATCAGAATCCGAGAACGGTTTTCGATGAGCTGTTTTATATCGGAAAACTATATCCTTACGATCAAATTTTCCGATGAAAATTTGCTGAGCTACATTTCATCGGAAAAAGAGATCGTAACGATCAAAATTTCCGATGAAAATTTGCCGAGTTACATTTCATCTTTAAAAAAAAGTAGGTCGTTTAAATTTTCCGATAAAAATTTTCCCAATCTAAAATTTTTGGAAATCTCCCAACTGTTAAAATAGGATAAGTTTTATTATTCGAATATCCGACTCTGATCAAACGTAAGGCTATACGAATCAACATTCAGGGTTGAGAATCGGAGGAAAAATGACTCAGACTTTGACTCCGAATCCGACTCCTGGATTTTGGAAGGGTTTACTCCGATTTGCAGCAAAATCAATTCAACTTTAACTCCCCAAATACCTCACTGGAATTGCGAATAAAATGAGACTCCGACTCTTGAATGATTTCTCTCTATCTCCAAAACAATTCCATTCCGTTCAATTTGACTCCCAAAATTACCGACTCCGACTCGGTTTGCGGGCAAAATGATCGACTCCGACTCTTCACTAGCCGGCGCCACAAGTATCTGAATAAAATTCCCACTTTCCGTTCAGAAATCTGTCATAGACTTGCCACCCGTTAGATGGCGCCACAAATGATTTTCCATTTAATACATTATTTTCCATTTAATACATTATTTTCCTCCTCGGAAAGAGCATTACTTGTCTAGTGGTTAGCATATGAATCTCGTATTCCAGAGGTCCAGGGTTCGATTCTTGGCTAAAGTGACTTAGATTGAACTCACGAATCACGTTCATCAAAAGTTGTTAAACTAGATATTAAATAAACAAGTTATTGAAATAAATTAAAATATATTAAATAATTGACCCAAATGACGTCATCCGAAAATACCCCATCCTGAAAGTTTTCAAGATGGCGGACCCCCCTTCCCACTGTTAATTTTTTTTTCCTACTGCTTGTCCCTATATCGCAGTTATTACTACTTCTCATCGTATTTTCATCCTAAATTCATCGCCTCGGAACAGCACTGCTCGTATATTGCTCCAAATCTCATCGCATTTTCATCCAAAATTCATCGCCTCGGAACAGCACTGCTCGTATATTGCTCCAAATCTCATCGGTATAGGGAGCAAAATTCATCGGATTCCGATGGTCGGATTCTACTATTGCCGATGAGACATATTGGAGCAATTTCCGATGAAAACTCATCGGAATCCCATCATCGGCCGATCAAATTTTGATCGGATTTCGATGAACGGCAGATGAGTTGATGCTACTCGGGAATAGTCCATTTATCGAGGAAGGCTGTAGGCTATATAACATTACGCTATGACTAATAGGGGTGGAGCAGCAATAAAAAATGTTATGAAAACAAGAAATGTATATCATAATATAAAATGCTTGGAACGCTGAATCCACGGTAGCTTGACCTGGTAGCGCGGGTTTTGCAATCCAGTGGGTGCAGGTTCGAATCAGCCATTAGGCAAATCCTAAACGACGATAAAATTGATTTGTAAAAAAGTACGTATTATGTTTTTATTCTTATCAATTAATTAACTATTAATATAAAGTTAAAGAGTTGGTTTGTTTATTGTTTGTATGCGCCAATCTCAGGGACTACGGATTCGAATTGAAAAATTCTTTTTGTGTTGAATAGTTTATTTATTGAGGAAGTCTATCGGCTATATAACATCGCGTTTTGACTAATAGGAGTGGAGCAACAGTAAGAAATGTTAGGAAATCGGGAAAATTTAATTCAGTATATAAGATGCTTGGAACGCCGACTATACGTATATTTTTGAGGTAGACCGTGCAACGCCGGGCAATGCAGCTAGTATAATATAAAATTCTTTTTATTCACATTTTGAAATATAAACATCGTATATGCTGTTACCGACAGGTATGCAAGTGGGAGCCAGAAAGAGTAAGTATGCAATTCGCTTTATAAAATAAATTCGTTACTGTTGCCACGCACTCGGTGGTTAAATTTTTAAGTTAAAAATCAAAATGTATGCAAATTCGACTAGAATAAGCAAAAATAAAAACGAAGATAGTTCTGAACTTCGAATCCAAATATATGATTGAAGTCAGGCATACAAAGTTTTTTTTTTTCCGTTTTGTAAAAGTTGCTACATTAGTTAATTTCTACTGCTACATTAGTTGTCACTGACAGCAAATACAATAGGGGGAAACTTGCAATGAGTGGCATACACACTATTTAGAGAGCTTTGAAAATGTTAAATACATTTAATATTCCTCGATCTTCGCGTCACATAACACAGAGGGAAAAAAATGAATTATAAATTTAATACACTGGTCCCCCCCCCACACAAAAAAAACAATACTAATCAAAAACCGGTTTCTTTAACTTGAGGTGATTGAAGGGGGGGGGGAGGACTTTTTTTTTACACAGGACTCTGAAAGCATTAAATGGATATAGTCCAAGGATAACAATGAATTTTGCAGTCAAGAATCAAAAACAGGTAAAGCTTTTTTCTCCTCCTTTTTTGTTTTCGGGAGATTGACTTTGGATAGGATAAACTTTACTGAAAAAAAAAATAAATAAAACAAATTGATGGATAGGAGGCGTTTTTCTATCAACATATGTTTCTTGAAAATGCTCTAAAGGATTTTGCTCTTTTTTAGAGCTCTGGCAATATTTTCTTGACCATCAATCATGGTCAACTGTTTATGATAGATTGAAGAGCAACAGCAGCAAAAAACAGGAAATACAATGTGAAGTAAAAAATTCGTTTAGTTAGAATGTTTGAAATTTTGGCACCAATATCAAAAGTAAACTAAAATTACTTTAAAGTGTTCGTGACTAATAACATTTTTGTGAAATTATTACGCAAAATATTTTATTATTTCAAATAGTCCCCAAAAAACGATGAATTTCGCTCTCTCTCCCGAATAAGAGTTTATATTTGTTCATGAAAAATAGCAAAATAGATTTCGAATTCACAACATTGCACTAGAATGATTGTTTATTTCATTTGACACTAGATTTTACAGACTCCTTGGGTGCAGTAAAAAAAAATCGTAAAACTAAAGTTCGTAAAATTGAAACGCATGGAGAAAATTAGGCAGTAGGGGAATGTGATGCAAAGTGAAATGGTTAAGATGACTGAGTTTATTCAAAATGAACAAATCAGAAATTTGTTTTGAAAATTACAGTACATAAAGAAAGTACATCGTATTTTATTATAAAACTTGTGTATCAGTATTTTATTTTTTGCAGCAAATTTGTCTTCAAAAAAAAAAAAAAAAGGTGAAAATTTTTCACTTTTCTTTCAGTGGGGCAAAATGAAAAATTAAATATTTTTCTAAAGTAAAATTTTCTATTCGATTATAAAATATAATTATTGATAATAAAAAAAAATCAGTGTATAAAAGGTTCAAAGAGTAAATGAAAAGATAATGCAACAAAAAACGAATGATTAAATGAATAAATCAATTGATATATGAGGAATAAATGAGCAAGTAAAAGAGTGAATGAATAAGAAAATAAGGGAATGTATGAATAAAAAAGTGAATTACTAAATGAAGGAATGTAAATGATTTAATTAATAAATGAAAACGTAAGTGATTTAGATTAAATGGTTGAGTGAGTAAATGAAACAAGCTATTTCACTTTGCCCCATCCACTTTGCCCCGTATGTACGTTACGAATTGCACAATTTAATAAAAATACAAATAGCTCAATATTAGCTAAATTTTTGCAGCTTTGAATACTAGGAGGTGTCAATTAATATTTCAAGTGATAACAACAAGAACTTTATCATTTTATAGTCACAAAAATAATTTTTGACTTACAACAGAATATTACAATATGAGTATAAATTTTTAAAAATTGCCTGTATTACAAAATGCTTTAATCTTCCGCGGTATTTTATTCCTGATTGTAATAGTCTACATATGGTACTATACAGTCAAAGTAATACCAGAGAGGAGGAGCTAAAAGCAGAGTAAATATTTTACCTTTTCACTTTGCCCCGCTATTTCACTTTGCCCCATGTTCCCCTATGAGGCGTAGAAAATCGTGTACAATAAAAGGAGAGGTGTAAATGTCCTCTGTAGAGGGTTCTAATTATTCCAATAAATATTCAGCAGAGACTTGATGGAAGAGACTTTTGGTGTTGTCTTTAGCATTGAAAAGGGATAAAATGGAGAGAGTGAAGACTTTCATCGGTGAAGCAAAGACCACAAGTGACGTGATAGATTTTAAAGCGAAGCATTAGAGTCGTTTCCAATGGACACTTTGGATCCCGGAAAAAACCTGCTTTTCACCGCATTCCGGTTATTTATGGGGTATATGTGGATTTTTTCTCCACCTGCTTGCATCTGGGAGTAAAGCGGAATTTTACCCAGAATGCGTTTTGCGAAACCATTTCGTCTACTAGCCGCTAAGGATGCTGGGTAAAAACCGCTTTCTGTGGTACAATGGAAAACCTCTTTTTACTTGGAAACGGGGAATTTTTCAATCGGCTTTTTGCGGAGCTAGAACGGGGGTTTACGGGGTCAAAAAGTGTGTTGTAAACGCGGCTATTGGAAGAAATCAGGTTTCATTCGCTAGTTTCGAGCAAGACGTGTCGTCAATTCGTCGCTGTTGAATCACGTGACTTGAGCTCTTTGCCTCAGCTTTTGCTACGCCAATGATTGGACGTACTTCCCCCATTTACTAATTCCTGCTTTAAGGTCTGCTTTAAGTCCCTATTGTCCTCAATAAAAGCGAATCACCGAGTCTGTCCGCTGGCGAGTCTAGATAAGGCTATCTGTGAAGATCTTTAACATTGCAGGTCGAAGGGAAAGCCCGGTACTTTCCCCATATACTGATTATGATCGGGTTTATACTACGTATGGTACGCAAACTCATATGGTAAGTTTTATCAGCACCAAAATATAATTTATTTTTTTTTGAGCAATCACGATTGCTTATTGTTCTGATTTGACTGTTTTGATGTCCTATCTTTTTATTTTCCCACCGCCACCCTCCGCACTCTGTCACCGTCGACCGGATCATCACGATGCTGATCCTATAGCGAAAGCCGTCTCCAGGTGTCATCCATGTCCTACACACACGCGCATACATACACAACTACACACACGCACATACACACAACTACCCACACATTCATGCCTGCACACTGACACAAACACATATGCCTACACACACATACACAAACCCCCCCCCACAACATACACACATTCATATACACAACTACCCACGCACTTATGCCAGCACACAGAGAAACACACATACACATACCCCTACACACAAACACACATACCCCCACACACAAACACACACGCCTACATACACACTCGTGATTGCGAAAAACATAATTTGAATTCAAGATGTCAAAATTGAAATTAATTTTTTTTTGTTTTGAGCCAAAAAAAAAAAAGCTTCTAAACACATCGATCCAAAAATATCAGGTCTTCCGAACAAGGTTTGCTGACCACCTTCACACTAACTACTTCCTTTACAAAAGTAATAGTGAAGTCGAACGAATGTGAAATTACAATACGGATAACCGAGACTCTACTGTAAAATTAAACTTTGAATATTTACATAAACAGCACCTAAATCACTTTTTTCGCTCAGTAACGGACGTATCCTAAGATAATTCCGTTATTGAGTCAAAAATGAATCATCATATAGATTAAAGCCAAAATCACTGATCGAGTAACGCTCTGACGTCACCAAGAATGAAACTGGCGCGAGTCGGCATTATTTCATTGTTGCATTACTTAGAATTCAGTAATGTTGATTATAATTAGATAATGTTTTTTTGGCACCGTTTGATAAGCAGATAAGCGCTGCTTTTGACAAGGCAGAATTAGATCCACTAAGCAACTGTTTTTTGCTGATCAGACTTTGAATAAAGATAATTTGGCGGTCCGTTTTCAGCTGAAACCATTATGGTAAAATAATACGCATGTTTTAAATGTATGGGATTTTTTTTTTTAATTAGTTTGTTCTCGTTATACCTGACAGACGACTTTTTAGGTACTAGCAGTCTAGAAAATGTAATTGCATTACAGAATACATTAGAAGTAGACCTCATATTCTTCATTAACTTATCCTTTTCTCTATGAAACCGGAATGTAACATATTCGGATTATTGGCTGAGTGTTATGTTGAACGAATGATAAATCTATAAAACTAAAACTACCGGTTCGGGACACAAAAATCGTCAAATTTTGCAATTTTTTTTTTTTTATCAATCGAAAAATTACTCCGTTTTGTTCTGCTTAAATGGATGTTTGAGTCTTGTTTCTATCTTAATTAGAACGAAAGATATAATTATTTTTGTTGCATGCACTTAACTAATGTATATTCAACTTTAAAACTTTAAACGCGTTTTTCTCTATGATGCAATTTTTCCCGATTTCTTTCATTCAAACTCTTATAAGTCAGAAACCGTTAAAGATAAAGTAATGCAATTTAGAGCATATCTTTTTCAAACAGTTTACTTTAGTTTTTATCGACAAATTTGAAAAAAAAAAAAGTTTACTGCAAAAAAATATGATTTTTTAAAAAAAAGTATCTTTGAATTTTTTGAAATTTTTCTTGAAATCTTTTTTATTTTTTCTTGAATCAATATTTTTAAAATAGCTGAATAAAAATCAAAGCTTAGATATTTGTGCATAAATTTCTGAAAAAAAATGAAAATTGACCAAGAATATTTTGAGTTATAGCAATTTAAAGCAACTCCATTAAAAAAAAAATAAATAAATAAATATATATTTTTTTAATATTTATGTTATGATTTTGCTTATTAAATAGATGGTAAATCTATGAAAAAAATTCAAATCTCTAAAGTATTTAGTAAAAACTTTTTCTAAATGTGTCCCGGACCCCCTTAAGATTACTAACATTAGGGTTTTAAAAAGAAAACAATCTAAGTGGTCTTTACAAATAAAAGAAACAGCTAATTTACTCTGTAAAATTACTAGATTCAGATTCAATGAATAATATCATCTTTTGAATATTTCGTGTTCTTCATAGAGTTGTTGAAGGCTTTTTGAATGTTAAAATATGTTAGATTTTGCAGGATAATTGTTATTTTTTTGAAATTTATTGTGCTTAAAATTTAAAAAACGATTTTCTTTTTCTTTTTATAGTTGTTTGCATTTTCGCATTTTTATATGCTTTAAATCAGTATTTAGTTTGACATTCGTAAATAATTTCATTGTTCCTTAGATAAGCTTTTGAAGAATTTAAATTAGTTGTAGTTCTTCAAGCCGGTTTACGAAATGAAATACTTAAAAATTGATCGGTTACGGTGCACTTAAATTACTGGAAAACAACCAAGGCCGAAAAAAACACTATTACTTTCTCTAATATTACATTGAGATTCGTTAAATTATTAAAAATTCTAAAGACAGCGCATTTCAATTTCTTTTTCGTTTTTAGCAATACAAATATTTTTCTGTTTATCATTTATTGACGATACTTTTCGATGTCGAAATACCGCTAAAAATAATTAAGCTAGGACATTACTTTGTTTATTTATTCATGGTATATTTATAGTTCAAAAACTGTATTTTTAAAAAATAAGTATTTCACAAAACGCGGACTAAAAAATGATATTTCAAAAATTGAAAATTGCTCTTTCAAAATGAAGTTCTAAATGCAAGCAAGAATAATAGATGCATATTGGCAAACGGAATACTAATCATTTTGTTTGTGCGATATTTTTGAAGAGAAAAAACAACAATGCGTCGCAAGCAGTTTTTTTCCTGAAAAACAATTCAAATGTGTTTTAGGTGTTTAACAAAACGTGGTGTAAAATTTCCGAGTGAAATGATTTAATCAGTAGTATTAGTATTCGTAAACCAGAAGCAAATGCTTGGATATTCCTTTGTTATTTCTTGTAAAATTTAAATATTTATGTATTCGCTTCTAGAAACGAAATAGCTTCAAAAACTCCTTAATGATTCAAAACATCTGAACATTCTGTTATTTAGAATTCAGGATTGGAGGTAGCTTTAGAAAACCAATTTTTAAACTTTCTGCTAGAAGTATGAGTCGAATAACTAGAAACTGAAAAACGCGTGTCTATAATTGCCTGTTAAAAATAACTAAAAACCTACACATTTTCTAAATTTATTTTTTTATTTTTTTTCTTAATTTTTTTTTTAATTAGAGAGAGTTTAAAACAAACAATTCGATCAAGTTAATCCTTTAAAGTTCCTAAAACTCCTTTCAAAATTTACAGTTCAACTTCTGTTAATTATTTCATTTGTTCATTGTGTGTAAGAAGTTTTGTAGATATACGTACTTCTTATAAAAACGAGTTAACTCTTCGGTCTCGTATGCTGAAATTGAGTTCTCTACAAGCAAAAAAAAAATGTGTTTACTCTGAAACTTATTCCAAATGTGCCCTTTTTAGCATTTAGAACCGATTTTTGTAAAACAGAATATAATTCCGCCATCTAAAAAAGGAATCAGTGATATTATACCAAATTTATTCCCTTAAACTGTTTGGTATTATCTGTCCAAAATGTCATTTTTAATTGACTTTTTAAAAGGAATATTTTTAATCCAAATGTCCAGCGTAACATTTATATGTACACAAGTGTGAGAGAAACAAGTTGTAGAACTTGCAAAACATTTTCCAAACATAAAATTTTGAATCTAAATAGATATAGTTAGACAAAACAAAAATTAATCGGAACGCTTTTTAGGAAAGGAACATTCACTGTGGTGTCAAAACTCTTCGGATACCTCCTTATATCACATGGGACTGGACCTATTTTTGCTCGGCGAAATGCAACAGCTGGACGCGACAAGTTCTTAACAGTTTGTTGGAAGTCCTCCATAAAATTATTTAGCCATTCTGCAAACGTCCAGAATTGCAAAACTGTTGCCTTTTGCGGGATTTTGCGAACTAACTGAAAGCCCGATCATGGCATGTCAATGAATGTCGGGCGATCTGGATGGCTAAATAATTTTTTGGCACTGACCAAAAAGTTTTGCTAGAAAATTGTAATTTGCATGGTCGTTCGGGTAAGAGAAGTCTGTAATTGGCTGTGAATTAATGTAATATTAGCACGTGAGAACTCGAACGGGGTCTTATACAAGGTCACAAGAAAAAAAACTTGGAAACTTCCCATAACTCAAACGTTTTAGCCGGTTCTTGAGACTTTAAGTCATCGAGAGTTGACTGTATATTGCTAATTTATTCTGTGAAATACTATTTCTGACTTTGCTATTCTTTAAATTTCAAACCGAGCTTTAGTAGTTTAGTTACTTTATTATTTTTTTCATAAGCAAAGGCCGGTAGTTGGTGTTTTTCGTTTGTTGAAAACTCACATTCATTTCTTGGAAAGAAATCTGCAACTGGAGACCGTATCCAACTGGAGGCCATATCCAAAAAATCTTATCTATTGTGTTATAAATGTGAACAATTTACTTGCAACTTTCAGTCCATTACGCCTAAGATAAATCCATGTGAAATTTAATACGTGAATGTGTTAAGTGTCTTTTCAGTAGTTTTTCTTTATTTTGATCTTTGTTTTTAAATATTTTAAGTATTTCTTGGACACGTACTGTATTAATCAATTTAAAGTCGTTTATTATGTGCCAAAGTATTTGTTTTACAAATTGACGATGAACTTTTTTTAAAATTTACATGTATGAATTGCTTTATGCCAAAATTAATCGTAGGGCCATACACGTAACCCTTAAGCGATCTTTTGTGTGTTGTTTGCAACGCGAGTTCTAACGTATTAAAGTATCTGACATAAATTTTTAGCCAGTTTAGGTCAGTCAGTGGTTTAGTTGAACCAGAGGACCCTGTCGGTGATATGACAGCATTATGGAGTCAACACCAGGTTGATCAGTGCCTTGTTGAAAACTTGGGTTTATGACTTCGCGGGCTCTGTTTTACTCAAACTTTTTCATTAGTTCTTATCAATTCAAACCATGATTTAAGAACAAAACCAATGTTTTCCAATCGCCTAGGGTCCATCCGATGGGTCGCGATCCCAGGAAAAGCGTTACTAGAGATGTCGTGTTCGTTCTTGCATTTAAATTCCCGGTATATCAACCCCATCCTCAGATACACTGCTTCTAATATTAAAAAAAAAAAAAAAAACTCATTCATTTCTATATTTGATTCGTTCATCTATTTAGACATCTAACCTTCGTGAAAAGATTGCATTCTTTTATACATGATGATTAAAATGAAACGGATCCTAACCATGCAAAATGCGATCTAGCAAATTCAAGACCTCGGCTCTTAACCAATAATCATTCATTCTTTCTATTCCACTAAAACTTAAATGAAAACACATCAAGCAAAAGCCATCACAAATGACAGCTCTTCACTAGGGTGCTTCAAAAAAACTTTTTTTCAGCTAAAGTCCAGGACACCCTCTATTGTTTTAGACTTACTAATAGTATTATGCTGTAAAATTTTTAACTTCTTACTCAAATTTTAAGACGGTGCTCAATGACCCTTCAATTTAAAATTAGCCGTAGCTTTAGAAAATGCCGAAAGTTTAGAAAAATTTAATTTTACCAGCTGTTTTTTTGTAAATGATTATTTTATTGCAATGTATATGCGTATTATTAGTGTATATTATAATGTGTAGCACTGTTTTTTCAGTTCAAGGTATTTTTTTAACCTCCCTCCCCATACGTTGGAAGTTTGGGGGAGGGGGTTGAGCACATTCTTTCAGTTGAAATAGGAAGCTAAAATTGTTCCAGCATATTGCTATCCACAAGTGTAAAAATATTGAGGGGTGTCCTAGTGTCTAGGAAAAACTCTTTTTACATTTTTTTTTTGGAACCACCCTACTCTTCACATGACTAGCTAAAAGTCGCCTACACGTAAACTTTTGTTTTTAGCCCCCCCCCCCCGATGTAAAAAAAAAAGAACTCTCTCTAAATGTCATTTGAAAATTCAAATTGAACGTTCCAAACTGAGATGAAACAGACGTGATCACGTGCTCATGGCCCAAAAAGGCTAATCACATATTTGGTAATGCGGGTAATTGATATAGAAACGGGTGATCTCGCATTCGTGATCACGGACCCAAATGGGTTAAAGTGTTATTATTATTATTATTATTTTTTTTTTTTTGCTCACACTTAGGCCTATTGTGCAAAGAGTGCACTGAAAAAAATTGAGTGTCTACAGAGTGGACTATGTTGCTCTATTTTAACCAGGTAAGAAAGAAGAAGGATCAAGTAGAAAAACCATTGAGAAGGGATAAAATGGAGGGAGTGAAAACTTTCATTCATGAAACAAAGACTCCACGTCACGTGATAGATTTCAACGCAAAGCATTGGAAGCGATCAGGTTTCTTTCGCTTTTTTCACGCAAAACGTGCCAACCATTCGTCGTTGTTGAGTCACGTGACTTTGTGTTTTCAGGGTCCCATCCAACTGGTTTAGCCACAAATAGTGGCAGGTACGGGGGACTCTGGAGTGAAAAGAGAAAAAAGAGGTCTTTGGGTCAGCTTTTGCTAAGCCAATGATTGGCCTTGCCTCCTCCATTTTAAATCCTTTTCTAAGGGAAAAACCACCCAAACGTTTACTGTACGATGAAGAAAGGTTGGGGTTTTTAACTAAACTAACGAACTAACTTGATTTTCTAAACCACTGACATTTTGCTTTTCTTTCAAGTGATCTTACCATATTATTACATGTATCATACAGTGCAATGCAGTATTTGAATAATTTAAAATCTATGGTGCTAACAAGCATTCCCTTTCTTGATGAATCGACCTTCATCTCTTGATGAAGTGACTTTCATCAAGAAATTGATGATTGGAAAGTGACCAACATTAAAAGATTTAACTATTGATAATACTACAAATGAGGTAGTGAGAAGCAAAGGAATGCAAGCGGCAAAATTAAAAATTTGGAGATAACCAGTGCAAGTACCAGGTGAACCTCTCCTCTGTCTCGGGGCAAGAGATTGTACTAGTAGCCCTGGTAGGTGCTGTTAAACAGCATGATTTAGCAAAAAATTTCAATGAAAGTCTACCTAGGATCTGATCTTTAAACGCGTTTTAATCGAAACTTAAAATAGTCCACTTGCATCCCTTTGCTTCTCACTGCCTCAAATAGTTTAAATAACCCTCCTAGTCATTATGCAACTATAAGAAACTAATAAAAAACTACATTTTTCTCACATTCACTCGGTCAAAATCTCCTGCCAGAAGTATCAAAGAGATATTACATCCTATGTTCAAATATTTGAATACGCCATGTTTGTAATTTTATGGACAAGGGGCTCGAAACTGGCCTCGAAAACAATTGATCATCATAATGACATTGATATAATCATGCGTGGTTGTTTAGAGATGAAAATTGATGACGAATGGCCAAAATGCAAATGACAAGATCATGTGGATTATGCGGCGCAGCTCCAGTAATGGATTGTGATGGGAATTAATGAGGGTTTGATGAGGCTAACAGAGATTAACTAGAAATCGTTATTAATGTGTACTTGTGGCTCCGATTTCCAGAATTATCTGTTCCATGAGTAATCTAATTTTAGATTATGTTATTTTTGAGATTTAGAGTTAGGTTTTTTACTTCCTTTTACAAGAAAAGGAAGTATTGTATTCGCGAAAGAGTTTTCACCCCAAAATCGGCCTTAATTTCCATTTTGCTCGCCTCCAAATGAATTTTGATTTTTTTTTTTCAACTTGACCACACGTGGATATGTGCCTAGGAATGTACAGACACCCGAAATATCCATTTTGACGATCCCCGAGTTAATTACGAGTTTTCTCGTGCGGTCTGTATGTACGTATGTATGTCGCATAACTCAAGAACTGAATGTCCTAGAAAGTTGAACTCTAGTACGTAGACAAATAGTGGGGTCTAGTTGTGCACCTCTCTTTTTGTTGCATTCGGGTGTTTCTAAAGGGGTCTTTTGTCCCTTTTTTTGAGGGAAATCATTGTTAATTTCGATGCAAACTCAAGTGTTGTTCTAATTTGGCGGACACTTGGCAATATATCGCCAATCTTTTGGTCGCCAAGTTTTGTCGCCAACTTGGCAACTAATTTGGCGATTTTTTTAAAAAAAAATCTGGTTTTATATTGGCCACTGTTGGTGATATTTAGAGAGTAAACTATTGAATCATATTAAAACTGCCAATAATGAGAAAATGACATTAAATTGGAGTAAAAGGAAGTCATGTGATGCACACATCAACTCGTTTTAATTATCTGTTTTAAATGCGATACGGTTTCTGAAATATTTTTTATCATTAAATTAAAAATTTAATTTTAAGAATAGATGCGTCTAAACAACCCCTATTTGCGTTGCATTAAAGGAATGAAGTGCTGTCACTTATTTGTGATGAGAAAATTATGAAACATTCTCTCAATTATTGTTTGTAGAAAATGCTTTTTGAGAAATTTTCATGCATAACGATAAAAACCATACTGAAAAAAAAACTTTTCTTATTTTATTTTAAACTAGCCATATACCCGCACGGCTTTGCCCGTAGTGAAGTATTAAAAGGTCATTTGGTTCATCTGTATACTAACAGTTAATGTCTACTTTGCGTTATTATTATTATTAATTTTCAAGATCTCTTCATGTATTTCGCAGGCTTGAAAGCTTAGCATGTAGCTTAACAGAAACCAGGAGAAGCTTTAGAAATACTTTAAAAGAGGAAAGAGGTTCCTTTCTTGCTTAAAACGCAAAATAACACATTTTTACTAAATTAAACATTATCGTAAGAATGTTGTAACAGCAATATTTTTATGGTTTACTGAACATAATTTCTTAAAAGCTAAGAAAATAAAAGCACACAATTTTTTATTAACAGTTAAAATGCTTTAATTTGAATCATTTTCCAAAAAAGATGGATTGATCGCCAAAAAAGCACGTTTATATAAAATTTAAGAACAAAAAAAAAAAAAAGTAAACAACAGCAACAACTAAAGAAAGTAAAAGACGTAACCATGGTAACATACAAATTAAATTTCCGCTTCGAAAATAATCTTCATTTATCTTTAATTTTTGATTTTATTCTCGAGCTTAATCATTTAGAATCGTTTGGCTTGTTGGTTTTCTCTAATGCTCGTAAAAACTTCAAACTTCTTCTTATGCAGAAAATTCTAAGCTTTTGGATGACTAAAATTTAAAAATGTGAATAATGAAATATTTCTCCCTCATATTATAATATTTATGTGAAAAATTGGCTAAAAATTGGAATATAGAATAAGAACAATATCAAATTATTGAAAAAATCGCTTTGAGCTGCACATTCCTATCCAGCAAACTAATTTTGTGTCAAATTTCATGAAAATCGACCGAACGGTCAAGGTGCTATGCACGTCACAAACATCCAGAGATCCAGACAGAAATCCAGACTTTCAGCTTTATTATAAGTAGCGAAGAGATCCAGACTTTCAGCTTTATTATTAGTAGCGAAGAGATCCAGACTTTCAGCTTTATTATTAGTAGAGAAGAGATCGAGATCTTCAGCTTTATTATTAGTACAGAAGAGATCCAGACTTTCAGCTTTATTATTAGTAGAGAAGAGATCCAGATTTTCAGCTTTAGCATTAGCAGAGAAGAGATCCAGACTTTCAGCTTTATTATCAGTAGAGAAGAAATCCAGAATTTTTAGCTTTATTATTAGTAGAGAAGATACCACGGTTTATACCATCTTCCGTCCAAAGTTATCACGCATGCAGAGATAGACATTTTACAGTATAGATAATCTTTAGTTATAGTAGCCTTAACCAGGGCTATGGAGTCGGAAGAAAAGTGACCAGGATTTTGAAAGCCTTCGACTCCGACACCTTTATCACAAAATCATTCTGACTCCGACACAGACTTCGACTCCGCTGCACTAACAGAGTTGCAGACTTAAAGGGAAAATGACCGACTCCAATGTGGTCGTTTTCAAAATTTTAAAACTATTTTTTTCTGAAAGAGCATGCTTAAAATATAGGAGCTGACCATTTTTTAAATAATTTGTTCAAGTTTAATATTTAAAAAAAATTACTAAAATTGGTGCGCTTTCATTGTTTACGTTTCTGTCGTGTGACATCACAAATGATGAAATACCATTCAGTGTTGCCATTCATGGAGAAAAATATTTAATTTGCATCTTTACTCACGTGTACTGGCAACGATAGGGTTTATAGCAAGCGTAGAGCACAATTTTAATTCGTTTCTTGGCTATCATAACGTGGAAACAGGGTAGATTGATGCGCCAAAGTACATCATTTGTGACGTCATCAAGACCACGCCTTGCTTGAAAAATCGGACAATTTAAAAAATTAATTAAAAAATAACTGTTGGGAAAATGAAAGTATTTTCTGGATCCATGTTTTTTTTTTTTTTTTTTTTGCTTATTCTATCAATTTCAGTAACTAAGAGTAGTCCTAAGACCTTTGACTGAAGAAAACAACCCCATTCCGACACTGAATCCGATGCACTGACAGAGTTGCGGCTTTTGAGAGGAAATGATAGATTTCGACTCCGACTCTGGGAATTTTAAGCTTTCGACTGCCGACTCCGAGTCTAGGAGTTTTAAACCCTTGACTTCCGAATCTTTTACACGAAAATCAGTTCGACTCCGCCTCGAAAATCCTGGTCTTGAAACATTTTTCACATATAATTTAGGGCATTTAGGATCAAAACTAGCTTAAGCCTTTTACACCACGGATTAGCACGTATAATTAGAAATGTGAGGTGATTCAATTCCTTTTACATACACTATTTAAGGTGTCTGTTCTTGATGTTACCCGTGTGTTTTTAATACCCGGTTAATAGAAGCATGGATAAGGCTGATTTTGAAGTTGAACCGGTATTTGACCTGATTTAGAGGAACTCATTAAAAATGGTTTTGCATTACGATGGAACAAGACTTAACGCATTACAAAGGAAAAGAACACTTCTTAAAATTCTTGGACTGAACTGGTTTTAATATCCAACACTTCATTTGAAAGCTGGGAAGGATAATGACTACCATTTTAGGTTGGAGGGCGCATTCTGAAGAAGGATCACCCCTCATGAGCTCATTTACGGTTTCGGTACTATATATTTCCGAAACTGCTGGGTGGTCAATAAATAGTCACAGAGGCCATAAAAGTCAGAAATAAGGCACTTAGCAGAGCATAAAAGTCATTAAATAATTTCATAAGTAATGAAATGAAGCAATATTGCAAATATTTACTTAAAAAACATTAATGAATCGAAAATATAAGTGAAAACGTTTACATTTTATTCATGTAGTGCTTGAACACAATGTGCACAGATAATATTGTCGGGAGAGGTCATGGCCCCAATGACCATCCATTTCCATCAGCTAATGTTTGAAAATAACAAAGCAAATGAGATTGTGATAACTTTTCCCAGATTTTTGCCCCATATTTCTGGTAATCTGTGGAATGTTATCCCTTTCAAAAGAAAAAAAAAAACCCTCTGGATTAGAGGATGTTCAACACTTCCATTGTAATTGTTGCTGCTCGAGAGTGTAAGGAGTAACAAAAGAACTGCAGATAAGACGCGTTCAATTTTATCACGGGCTTACACAGTGTGAGCTTGAGTGACTTAATGTATAAAATAATTATTGAGTAGATGAAAATTAAGAAAAATGGGGAAATAACAAGAAATTGCTCAGAAACTGGCACAAACGATTTATTTAGCTTAAATTTTTATAAGTCGGGCATAATAAAGAAGCGTAAATGAGTGCTCTGTTCTATATTCACAACATACGCATATGATCTAGTTTGCCTCATAACTTTAAGAATTGATAAAAAGTTATTATAATGAATTTGGCGAAGTGCCCGGGAGGTGCATTATCTCTCAAGTGTGGTAGGCGAGATCATTAGTGGACATCTAAAATCATTGACTTATTGCAATGGAAAAAAGACTTTTCCAACCTGTGTGAAGTGTGCCGACCATCAGGCCACCCCCGAACATATACTGAATTGTCTGGGACTTTCAAGGTTGGATGTTTTGGCGGATCCAATGTTGGTGTTGGATTTTTTGAGAGTGATGAATTTCATAGACCTGGTTTAGCGCTGCTAAACACCGGAGATTTGCAACAGAACATAATAAATTTAATTTTCGATACTTGTCAAAAATGCTTGAAATTGGATAAAAAAATATTGCCCAAGGGTACAGAAAGTATAATCACTGGCTCGCAGGTGGTGTAATGGGCGTACTTAACGTGTAATATGATGTGTGTTTCTGTCTAAACTTATACGTGATTTATCTTTATTTTTATAGTTTATTAACGCAACTCTTATTCGGTCAAGCTCATATTTCAAATCTCGACCCAATCCTGCATGCAAAAAATATTTTACTTGATATGCATGCTCTAAAATAGCTAAATATACAATTTAAATATTTTTAAAATGTAAATAATATAAAACAGCTTAATTTATATAACACTAACAATGGTTAAAAACGCTGCACAAAAGTGTCATAAATACTGACCTAATACAACTACTTAAGTACTGTAAATGGGCCAAATGCGTATATTTAGCACCATCAAAAATTGCATGCGCATTATTACTGTGAGTTTTAAAACAAAAATGATATTAATGCAAATCGCTCACTCCTTTCAGCAACGTAATATCTCAAAAAACCTTTTTTTTTTTCAGGAGAGCGATTTCAAAAATTTAAAGTAATATATCATGTAGCAAACATGTATTGCAAGCCACTGGTTGAACTTTTTCTCACGCATAAGGTCTTCTTCAAGAAAATCTGGTGTTTTTTCTCTGTTTCATGAAGAAAAAATGTAAATAGCGTAAGTTTTACAAAACTGCGTTTTATTTATGACCCTCTTGGCACTAATTTCAAAGATACTATTTGAAATATCTCAGAATATGTCACTATTGTTAATTATTTTTCTCCTCAGAATACCGAAACTACCGGCATAAATGTGCGTTCTTGATTAAAAAATTACACTGAAAAATGCTCTTTTTTTGTGTGCACTACAGTCAGTGGCGCCGACTCCATAGGGCCTGAGGGGGTCCGAGCCCCCTCAATAGTTTGTTTTGGGGGGCAGAGCCCCTTCAATAATTTAAGAACATTATTTTTCATATTATGGTTTCTAAAATCACAAAATTATGTTGGTATTTTTTACTTTCCTTGTTTGAAGATAGTTACATTTTAAAATACATTCAGCAATCAATTAAAACAAATAACTATTGTGGTAGTAAGCAGGTTAATTGAAAACGAGTGGTGTGAATAATAATAGTGTTACGGTGCTGAGAACACGCATAGAATTTGTCCCAGTGCGCGAACCTGTGGGTGAAGTCTGTCACCGGCGGCTCTCTCATCTAAGTGGGTCTGGAAAAAATATATCAGGGTTTGATTTGTACATTAAATGGAAGGCGTGATAGTTTTCTTCAGTTATTAGAGTTAATAAAGTAATCTGTATTAACTTTTTAACTGTAGTAAAGCATTAATTTTGAGACATTATTTTTATTTAATGAACTCAGCCTTGTTCAAAGCAAGCTTAAATTAGTTATTTCACTTACAGCAATCAAAGTGCGACAGCAATCTTTTAAGCTTCATTCTTTTAATGATAGTTTAGATTTATTTAAATATCCTTTCAATCTTTTCAGAGCTATATATTCACTGCTTTGTAATAGAGTAAAAGCATAATTATTACTGTAAATGAAATTAGCTTTTTACGAAAATACCATGCGTGTTTTTTTTTTTTTTTTCAAAGCCAAAAAATGTGTCGGCTTGTTGAGTTTCTCAGAGTGTCGATTTACCGAGTGTCGAGTTTTTGGGGTTTTAATGTTGATCATATGGCTCTAAAATACTTTAAAAGCTTTAAAACTCACTATTTTTTTATCTCAAATTTTAGAAAATTTCTCCTGGCAAGGCCCCCGTTATGGCACCATTCTCCCAATAGTTGTTATAAATCGGTGCCACTGGGAGTTCCTTTCCATGCAAGTCAAGTGCACTACTTTGTATAGTGCCGTAGCCAAGCTATGGCACTTCAAGGCTCCCCACAAAATGGAACTGTAAAATTGTCCCTCACTTAAGGCAAGTGACATGATCTAATTGAAGCAGAAAATGTGTGTACCAATTTTAGATTGTTTTACTTCGAAAACGCAATGTCACATATTGTTTGTTTGTATAAATTATACACGGGGTTGGGGGGGGGGGCTCCGTTCTTTAACATACTCCCTAGACCCCGGTGACATCCGCCCCCCCCCCCAATAATTTTTTCAAGTCAGCGCCCCTGACTACAGTTTTCGGATAAATAATATCTTTCACTGAACGGCTCAGGTATTTCATGCCTAATGTATCAAGCACAACCCAAGATGCGACATTCTTGAAAAGAACATTCCGAAAGTACTTGAAAATGCAAATACGACACTTATGCTCTGTAACGGCGAACAAATTCATTCGCGATAACTCGAAGTCTGATAATTCGAATATTACTATAACTCGATGTTTTCATCTAGTCCCGACCCTTTTGTCTTTAATTCTATGCTAATTATTCTAAATATCTCAAAGTAAACTTCCTTTAACTCGAAATTTTCTCAAGATGACCCGAAATTTCTTTCGAAAGAACGAAAAAAAAGAAAGAAAGAAGTGACTATGAAAGAAAATTGATTCACCTTTAATTGCCATATCTGCACAATAGACCTCTAAAGCAAGAAGAGCACCTGTTGAGCCAATGTGTGATAAAAAAGTTACACGTGCAGAATGAGTTCGCTTGTTTTCTTTTGTTGTACTGCACTGTTTACACTTTGATATGTTGCTGGGCTAGAAATTTGCTTTTAAGCTGTCAAGTTTTCAAGTCAACTGATCGTAGTACCTTTATTCAAAGGCTGGCCTAAGTTACAATGCGTTCCCCTTCATTATTTCGTTCGATTATTTGCTGATAAGTTTCTGAGAGACGATGTGAGTTTTCTTTATTATTAAAGATGTCTGAGCAATGATATGATGTCTCTGTCAATGATATTAAAAGAAAAAGAGAAACTTCTAAAGTGGTGGAATCCATCAATCCGGATTTGAAACGACTGAAGATGTGCACCTTTCCTGAAGTAGAATCGGCTCTATTCAAGTTGTTTCAGCAGTATCGAAATCAAAACCATGCTTTTCGACTTTTTTTTCTCTCAATATTTTTTATTAAACGGTGCATATTGTGCTAGAAAACTTTTAAGTTCTATAATTTTATCTGTTATATGTACATATGAATTAAAATATTCGATGGTTTTTCATATTAAATTGTCAAAAACTAAAACTAGCGGTAAGTTGAACTTCCGATAAGTTGAAGTTTTTCGTCGGTCCCTTTAGATTCGAGTTATTGCGAATTAACTATTAAGTTATAGAAATGCAGGTCTTGCAGAAATATGCTACTCATTCATAGCAGTTCAAAAAAGAGGCATAACGGAAAAGGGCTAATTTTTCAGAAACGTTTTTGAAAGGAGTAAGCGAAATAAATAAATTCTTCTTTATCTTCACAGTACATTATAAAGTTAGCATTACTGATCACCTTCAACAACTTGCGGCAGCCCAAAAAGATAAATGCAAAATTAATGTCCGCGTGGAAAACAAAATTAGAGCTTAATGTGCCTCCTGTGGTTGATCTTCGTATTTATCACGTCATAAACATCATTTGAATGTATGAAAAATATTTCTTTTGCAACGCCAAAAGCCACGTCTCTTTTAAAAGTAATTAAGGAGGCAAAATAGTTGAAGGGAGAAATATCGCGCGGGAAAATATTGTTCAATTAGTACAATGCATTAATGTTTATTCCCTAACTTCAAATTTCGTGATAGTCGTTTTAAAAATGGTTTCTTAAGGTAGGTGGTTATATGTATCTAAAGTTTAAAGCATTTGTTTTTGTAGAGTATTGAATTTTTTTTTTTTTAAGTCTGTTTTTCTAATTACGATTTTTTTTAAATATCGTGGGGTTACAAATTAAATACACTAAGTCAAAAAACATGGTTTTGAGTAAACGTCAATTAATTATTTTTTTGCTTTGTATACTTTGGTATTGCTATTTTTTTTATTAAAAAAGTTGAAGCACTAGCATTTTCTTTAAAATCATGAAACAGTCTTGATTCTCATAAGTTTATTTTTTATGTTACACTAATGATAGATACGGTTAGGACTAATTATCATCAACTGTATGACTATATGATAACAAAACTTTGAAATATAAAAGAAAAAAAACAATTCTGAAAATCAGTTATATTTGTCTTAGTGGGTTTCATTTGTAACTCCACGATATATATTATCTAAGTTTTAAAAGAAATAAAATTATTTTACTTCAAAAAAAAAAAAAAAAAAACTTGCAGCATTGTTTCATAACATGCATAAGTTAAACTAATTAATTTTTTTTTAATTTTAAATGCAATTGGGCCATTTATCGGAGTTTAACCACAGTGTGTTTTTTCTGCTTTATCATTCATTCTAATGGCAGTATTTATGATGCTGATTCACACGTAATTTACAAAACAATATTTACACTCTCCCGCCCCCTCACAGATAATAAAAAATATGCTTTCTCTTACATAACATTTTTATAATAATCCAAAAAGATGAGCGTAGCCCCGTCTTATATTAATAACTTGCTCAGTATAGCAGTATATTTGACACATGATTGAGTAGTGTTCGGAAGTAGCGCGCTACCAGTATGGATGCTACTATAGTAGCTACATTTTTCAGAAGTTTGCATTGTAGCGCATTTGTACTTCCTTTTACAAAAAAAGGAAGTATTGTATTCGCGAAAAAAAATTTCACTCAAAAACCGGCCTTAATTTCCATTTTGCTCGGCCCCAAATGAATGTTGAGTTTTTTTTTCGACTTGACCACACGTGGATATATGCCTAGGAACCTACAGATACCCGAAATATCCATTTTGACGATTGCCGAGTTAATTACAACGAGTTTTCTCGTGACGTCCGTATGTACGTATGTGCGTTTGTATGTCGCATAACTCAAGAACGGTATGTCTGAGAAAGTTGAAATTTGATACGTAGACTCCTAGTCGGGTCTAGTTGTGCACCTCCCCTTTTGGTTGCATTCGGGTGTTTCTAAAGGGCTCTTTGCCCCTTTTTGGATGGAAATCATTTTTGATTTCGATGTAAACCCAAATGGTGTTCTAATTTGGCGGACACTATTTGGCGATATATCACCAGTCTTTTGGTCGCCAAGTTTTGTCGCCTACCTGGCGACAATTTTTTTTTTTAATTTTTTAAATCTGATTTCAATTTGACCACTGATGCAGATATTGAGAGAGTAAACTATTGAATCACATTAAAATTGTCAGTAATGGAGAAATGACATTGAATTGAAGTTAAAGGACGTCACGTGATGCTCACATCAGCTCGTTTTAAAAGTAAAATAGTGAATAATGCGATAGAAAAAAATAGTAGTTTTTAGAGATTTTTGAAAACAGCTTTTAAATAAAATAATTTAGAAATAGAAACGTGGTAAAAAAAGAATATAAGTGTTGCACATCTTACACGAGTACATCAGCGGATGCAATGATATATGCGTGAAATACACCGCCAGCTCAGTCATTTCCAGCCGATGACTGCAGTTTCGCGCTTATTAGCACTCATCAGCCCGGCATAGGAAAGCGACTGAACTGGAGATGGAAAACCTCTTAAGGAAGCTAAGAGTGCGGAACAAACTGGTAGCTAATACCAGTTATTACTGGTAGTTTATACTGGTATTAGCTACCAGTTTGTTCCGCACTCTTGGCTTCCTTAAGAGGTTTTCCATCTCCAGCTCAGTCACATTCCTATGCCGGGCTGATGAGTGCTAATAAGCGCGAAACTGCAGTCATCGGCTGGAAATGACTGAGCTGGCAGTGTATTTCACGTATTTCTGCTTTAGCCCTGGCTAATGGGCGGTAATTTACTGAATGATATATGACTCACAAAAATACGAACTGGACCTCAGGACAGATCAATTTGATGCCATGCGTTCAATTTGTTTCACGCCATAGTTTGTTTGGCATTCTAATTTTCATATTTCGCCAATACTCACTTTGAATTGAGCATGGTTTAGAAAGGAAAGAATAGGCGATAAATGCAATTTAGTAGCACGTTTGGATTTTTTGACAGCCTAGAATGTTCCATGGAGAAACGTTTTAGATTTCAATGAGATTATTGTCTCAATATTCACCACATTTGGAAGCTACTGTACGTTTTACTTAAGAAGATAATATTGAACTGCCGGCCGTGCACAATAAATATTACAATGTTATAGAAAAGTATGAAAACGGAAATTTTCCGTTTCTTGCAAACTTTGCCTGCTGAGCTGAAAATTTTTGGTTTCAATGTCATCCGCATCTTATTAAAAATTGCATATTGAAGTAAGCTAAGCGTTCTTGGTAGTGTTTTATATTTCGGATAACTTATTCATCAATATTTAATACTGAACACTAGTAGCATTTCGGATTCATTTGTCCTAAAGTTTCCTTTTTTAGTGATTGGAGTTTTAATTCATTAAAATAATGTAAATCAATTTTTAATTACTTGTAAGTTTTTGAGATTATTTGGTAGGATTGAAAAACTTATTTTTAATCAGTGGCAAATAAAAAGAATGAGGTCCAGGTGGACACCAGACCCTTGACTTGAAACTCAAAATTTTTTGCATTTAGTTTCTACAAAATATAAGTTCTCATAAAATTAATTGCTATGATAAAAGTTAAAATTTTTATCGTAACAACTTGGTAAACTAAATCGTTGATAAGTTGAATCGTGGTAAAAATCATGACATTTTGCTACTTCACTAGAGTGTTCATTTTTATTATTTTTTCTATTATTTTTGGCTCAATTTAAAAAATTAAAATATTTGTTATTGCATTTAAAAAAATTTAAATTTTGTTTCATGTTTTCACTTATATTTAACTATCGTGTCTAATCTTTAGAATATTATTTTAATGTGATTACAACCTTGTTCAAGGCCGATATCTCGATTATTTTTACCATCCTTTCGACTTCGTGATATCGAGGATATACTGTATTTAGTTTCTACAAAATATAGTAAGTTCTCATAAAATTAATTGCTATAATAAAAGTTTAAGTTTTTATCTTATGTTCTTTTTTTTTCATAATCTAATTTATTTTATGGATATCAATGTCTACATAAAATCTAAATCAAGTTATGACTGCATTTATTTCCATTTTTAAGTAGCCGAGTTGCACTTCTTGAATTAAATATTCGCTGGCAAGACAGGATTAAAAACTTAAATGTTAAATTCTTTCGACTTTTTAATTCTTTCTTGCTGCAAATATTCGTAAAAATCGTAAAAAATTGCTTGGAATCTTGGAATGACTAATTGGATCAAAAAATAAAACATGAAAGAAAGAATACTTAATTCTTAGTAAATATTCCTTGTTCAAATGAGCTAGTTTATAAATCTAAACCGCGTTTCGATTTTTGTTTTTTTTTTCAATCCTCAAACGGTGTGTGCGTACATGTTTTTTAATTTTTAATTAATTTTTCTAAATGTAGTAAAGTAGCGACTACATTTCAAAAGTGGTTTCATTTCGACAAATTGAAAAATGCAGTTGTAGGAAGCTGCATTTGTAATAAAATAATTGTAGATGTAGGTTACTATAAAAAAAGTTGTCACTAAGTTGGTGAAAAAAATTTGGCGACCAAAAGCTTGGCGATATATTGCCAAGTTGTAACACCAATTGAGTTTGCGTTGAAAGAAACAATGATTTCCGCACTAAAAAGGTGTAAAAGACTACCTTTGGAACATCCGAGTGCAACCAATAGAGAAGGTGCACAACTAGACCCCACTAGGAATCTACATACCAAATTTCATTTTTCTAGGACATACTGTTTTTGAGTTATGCGAGATACAGAAGCAAACATACACATACGCACATACATACGTACATACTGACGCCACGAGAAAATTCCTTGCAATTAATTCGGGGATCGTCAAAATGGATATTTCGGGTGTCTATACGTTCTTAGGCATACATATATCCACGTGTGGCCGGGTTGAAAAAAAAAAATCAATATTCATTCGGGGGCGAGCAAACTGGAAATTAAGGCCGATTTTTGGGGGAAATTTCTTTATTGAATGCGATACTTCTTTTACTTCGTAAAAGGAAGTAAAAAAACTGCATTAGTTTGAAATGATTCCAATAATTGTTTTGAAAGAAAGACAATGGTCCAAAAATATGAAAAATTCAAAAAAAAAAAAGGTTTTTCTTCAGGTATTGCTAAAAAGATTAATTTAACTAAAGCCATATCAAATTAAACTAAAAGAGAAGTTATATTGCAACATCGTTAGTGGTGTGGAACATGTAATAAAATGGGTTCTTGCCAAGAAAACAAAATACGTTTTAAAGGGAAAATTACCTGCGTCACTTTAGTTCAAATAAGAAAGCTCAAAATTAATGAATATTTACTTAATTAATTCCTTTACATGCACAAAACTTTAAAATAAGTATTGAAAGGAAAGGTCACTAATGAAAACGTTTGAAAGTTCTTTCTTACTTTCTATTCAAAATACCTTTTCAATATTTTATGAAAACAAAGTATTTATTAAATTCTGTGAACTTAATAATAAATAGACTTTTTAAAAGTGAAAAAAACTGATATTCTTTCATATTAACCAAGTAAAATATTTGTTAAACGAATTAAAGTAAAAGGCTACAAAGGAAATATTTACTTACATGAGTTTTTAAATATTTGTGAGAGAAGTATAATAAGCTCAACTAGATAAAAAATTAATATTTTTTATGACTCTTTTGCTTTTAAATTTAAATAAAGTTAGTTCTTTCAATTTATCAGGTTTGCAATAAGTATTCATTTTGTGAAATAAATACCGCGGGGTTAACCATTTGCAGTTTTTGTGGATTGATAAATATTTTATCAAGTTAAAATTCGCTTAAATTGTTTAATGGTTTCTTTTCAGTGAAAAAGCATGTTCTTATAGAAATGTAAATAGGAGCATTAATAATGCATTAGGTATTATTAGCCGATTATGCTATGAAATTTCTAAAATAAATATTTAAAATTAACGTTTTTAGTTACGTGTAGCTGAGATTCTTGATGAGAAATGTTAATTAGAATGAAATTTGGGTTAACCTACATGCGGTCCACATGAAGACGATTCCAACCGCAATCACGTCACCATTTACGAGCTGAACTGTATAAATCTCAGCCAAATAGTTTTTTAATATTGGTGTTTCTTCCAAAAGTAACAAACCAGGCAATTTAATTTCATCGTTATAGAAAGGTAAGACAAGACACCAAGCACAGAACCTCCTTCCCAATTTTTGGACACACCGGAGATTTTTACCCTGAATGTAGTTGACTACAATTTTTTTTCTGCGGTTATGAAAGGCACATGCAATATTTTCATTACTATAAGAACTCAAACATCTTAAAGTAAATTAAAACGAGCTGATGTGTGCATCACATGTCTTCCTTTTACTCCGATTTAATGTTATTTCCCCATTACTGGCAATTTCAGTGTGATTCAATTGTTTACTCTCTAAATATCACCAACAATGGCAAAATTGAAACCAAATTTAAAATTAAAAAATCGCCAAATTTGTTGCCAAGTTAGCGACAAATTTTGGCGATCAAAAGACTGGCGATATATCGCCAAGTGTCCGACAAATTATAAGACCACTTGAGTTTACATCGAAATTAACAATGATTTCCCCCCAAAATAGGACAAAAGACCCCCTTAGGAACATCCGAATGCAACCAAAATAGAAGGTGCACAATGAGGGCGCACTTGGAGTCTACGTACCAAATTTCAACTTTCTAGGACATACCGTTTTTGAGTTATGCGAGATACATACACACATACATACGTACATACGGACGTCACGAGAAAATTCGTGGAAATTAACTCGGGGGTCGCCAAAATGGATATTTCGGGTGTCTGTAGGTTCGTAGGCACTTATCGACGTGTGGTCGGGTCGAAAAAAAAAAACTCAACATTCATTCGGGGGTGAGAAAAATAGAATTTAAGGCCGATTTTTGAGTGAAAATTTTTTCGCGATTACATTACTTCCTTTTTTGTAAAAGGAAGTAAAAAACTGACGAGTGTTGTTAACAGTGATATAAACGGCAATGCGCGGAATAAAATTTTAAGTTTTTCCCATCGTGTTTCAAATACGAAATACTTTTGATTTTCAAATATATGAGGCAATAAACTATATAACATATTTTTTTCATCAAATCCAAGCAAAATGTGGGCAGCACAATGAAATAGAATTTAAAATAAATCGAACGTACAGTAAAGAAAAATGCGTTTCAATTAAAATATAGTGTTTATTTCATCGGAATTTACCAATGTTACATATGTCGTGTATATTTTTTATTATGTTATTATTAATTCTTGCATTTAACTGCTCAAATTAATATAACAAGAGATAATCAAGGTTTTAATAATCTATAGCTTAAAATTTTAATAAAATCTAAATAAACTGATTCGACTCATCATTAAAAAAAAATAATTTTAATGTTGTTTTGCTAATTTTAAAATTACTTGCTTCGAATTGAAGATTATAATAAGTAGAACTGTCCTTAATTTTAACGCAGAATCTTCCCCTGATACGGAAATACTGTAAGCACTGAAGCCTGAAGAATTTCAATTGAAGCATTCTAATGGCCTTCCAGTAAAAGCTCATTTGGAATTCTAGAATGCCCTCGAAAGCTTCAAGCCCGCAGGCTAATAGCAGCTCGAATGATATTGGAATTTCGCATGGAATACGCTTTAGAAAATGGATCCATATAGTACCAGATGCATTATATTGTGTCGGACATAGTAATGGTAAACTTAATGATTATGGAGGGTTTTTCGAAATGCAATTATAAAGATGACGATGAAACGTGTTACGATCTTAAAATATTTCACTTTAGCCATTCATGATTGTAATTTGAATGCTTAGTGGAATGTACACTCGACAACGCCGTTTTCCAAGCTCAAGGCTGTAGATTTTTTAAATTAGAATCTTAGGTACTTTTTATGGCGTTGGTTGGCTCATTGGTAGGAGTGATAATATAGGAAATATAAAAGCGATTGTTAATAAAGTTAACGAATGAATTTCAAAGCTAAACTTAAGGGGAGTTGGTACTCTAAAACCTAAAACAACATATTTTTTCAATTCTTATGCATTCAAAATTTTCAAATCAAGAGCTTTCGAGCGACACTAAACTCATTTTTCTATGTAAAAAAAATAAAAATAAATATTAAAGGGACAGGAAAATATTAAAATGTTCGCACAATTTTACTTTCAAAAGCGATTTTCTCAAAACGTCAATTTTAAAAACTCATGTTAATTTTTCTAAAGAATTACTTTACATTTATTACGTTACACGAAATTTCCAACACATTGTATCGATATGTTCAGGATTATACCAACGTAAAAAAATTTCTTTCGAGCTGTTGTTTTTTTCCCTAGATGACTGTTTTGTAGTCAAAAAAAAAAAAAAAAAAATTAAGTCTACGTTGCTGTTAAAGCAGTTTTTCCAAAAGTGTAGTCCACGGACCCCCGGGGTTCATGAGCTCATGCCAGAGGGTCCGTGGCGCTAACCTGCTAAAAGGTTAAATATAATGGAGATTGAAGGACGAGTAAAGATATTTTAATTCAAAAAGAAAGCACATTTATAAGGAAAAAGTTCTTGCTTAAGTACATGCAGGATGCAACACGCCCCCCTCCCTACCTAGGAAGTAAACACACTACACATTAATCAATTTTGTGTACACGATGAAGTTCATATTTATACATAACTATATGCGAACATTCATGCACATTTTTACAGATGTGATATTATACTTCAAATAAAACTTTTGCTCCAAATTTTCACAACTCAACTTAATAGTCAACATTCAAAATTTCAAGCAAAGACAGAAATAAATCAAATGCTATAGTCATATGTAAATTAAGAGTAATACATAAATTTAAATGAAAAAAAGCGTAAAAATATTTTAGAAAAAATTAATTTAACTGTGTCTCAGGGCTCCCAAATGGTCTGCTTTTCCCGCCAAAGTCCGTTTTTTAGGGTTAAGTTCACTTTAGACCGCTTTGTAACATTTTGGTCCGATTAGTCCGCTTTTATATTGTTTTTACTTAAATATCAGATTTTAAAAGTTTTTCGTTTCGTTAAAAGTTACTGTACACCCAAACACGCCGCCTCAGCACGTGTTAAACAAGGTTCGTACGCCCATAAAAAACCTTGAAAAGTTTTTTGGGGGAAAAAAGGTCATTTTCAAGTGCTTGAAAACCTTGAAAGAGTATAAAAAGTTTCTTTATTGCTTGAATTCTTTCAAAAATCATTGGATTGTGCTTGTGATTCTTTTAAAAATATTTCATTAGTGCAATTTTCCAAACATATATATTCGATATGATTTATCGCGAAAAATTGCTTTCGTGTTTGAGGTTTCAATCCTTTTGCATCTTGTTAATATTTTGATGCTTTTTACATTCCGAAGTGATTTTGGTATGTGCTACTTTAGCTTAGCTTATTTTTCGATTAATTTCAATAATTAACGATGGAATTATTCTGGAAATCATGGCAACATTGAACTTCCTCGGACTTCGCGGGAAAATGCTTCTCGTGTTTGAAATTTCAATCCTTTGGCATCTTGTGAACATTTTGATGTTTTTGACAATTGGCAGTTATTTTGACATATGAGTCACTTTCGCATTTATAATGATAGTATAAACCCCAAGTTATGAATTCGGGAAAGTTAAAGAAGAATTAATGAGAAATATTCTATTATTTTGAATCCTTCAAATAAATATTCTAATATTTTTCAATTTTATTTTTCTTCTAGTCTCTTCAATTATGATATTACTTTTAAGAAAATAAATAAGCTTACTCAACAATAAGTCCTTAACAAAATTGTCGTTTACATATTTTCATTAAAAAACATTGCATTACCAAACGTTAATTTCATACTGTACAAAAAGTGTCATTATTCTAACATTTTAAATATGAGCTGTAGTGTCCTTTTTTTTTGTGTTAATTTTCCCAATTCATCAAATTTAAAGCTTTCTTGAAAGTCGTTATCACTATTTACTTCTTAATATTTTTTCTAATTTTTATCCATTTGCAAATTAATCTGGTAATAGTGTTGTCTATCTTTTTCTTTTTACTTCCTTTTACGTATTAAAGGAAGCATTGTAATCATAAAATCAATTTCACTCAAATATCAGCCGAAATTCATCTTTGCTCACCTAAGAACGAGTGTTAAGTTGTTTTTGCGGCCCGACCGCACGTGCATATGTACCTAAGAACATAGAAACGCACCATTTTGGCGATCTCCCAGTTAATTATTACGAGTTTTCTCGTGACGTCTGTATGTGCGTACGTATGCACGTATGTATGCTCATATTCGCATAGCGCAAAAAAGCCACGCTGTAGAATGTTGACATTTTGAATCTCAACTCTGAGTTGGGTCTAGTTATGCACCTACCTGTTCCAAATGTTCCCATGTTCCAAAAGGAGTTATTAAAACCTTTTTTGGGGCGAATCAGTGCTAATTTCAACACAACCATAAGATATACTATCGTTTGGCGACCACTTGGCAATATATTGCCAACGTTATGGTTCCCAAGTTCTCGAAATCTAGCGAAAAAATGATTTTTCGCATTTAGCTTCAACTAGCTGCATTGCCCGGCTTTTCCCGGTCTACCTTGAAAACAAAAATTGTGTCAAGTGTCGTGTATTCAACAATCAGGCTTAAATAAATAAAAATAACATCATGCAAAATTTTCCTTCCAAACAATGACGAGCAGATATTAAAATATTTTGAAGATATTAAATCGAGAAAAATGGATTTAAAAAGCGTAACTACGGAAACACAAAATAAAAAAAAAAAGTTTTAGGAATTAAAATGTAAAAGAAGATGGTTAACAATTTGAATGAAAATGAGATTTTTTGAACTGGATTAAAAAGAATTGTAACTTTTTTGCTTTCGAGATAGAAGCTTAGTTTTTCGACAATAGGTCGAGATGGATCTGGAGTAAAAAATGTCGGTTTTTCCAATGGCGTCAAAAAGAAAACTGTGACAATTCCTTCACTTTTTATTTATAGATTTAATGAAGAAAGTAGTACCTAAATTTCAGCTAAACCTAAAACAATTCGAACTAAAAAACACAAAACTCTCCCGCCGTAATTAGATTAGAGCATTGAAACAAAAGGCGTAGAACGCGGAAAATTCTACCCTTTCCAACGATATGTAATATTAATATACGCAAATCATTTTTCAATTCTATGTTTGGGAATTTATGTGAACATTTCTCATAAATTGGAACAAAAAAGGAACTACTCATCGATTTTTTTTTCGAACCGGTTTGCAAACCTTTCCGGTGCTAAAAGAAAGATGTTGTGAAAATTTCAGCAAAATCGGTCGTGAAGTTTTCGAGTTTTGTGCGTTCAAACGAACAGACGCTTTTTGGAGACTTCATTTTATACTATGTAATTTGGCTTTACTGGCGATATTTACCGAGTATTTCATTGAATTAGGTTGAAATTATCAATGTTCCAAAAATCAATTTCTGTAGAACACTTTTTAGCATCAGTCCGCAAAAGATTATATGTGTCACAAGTGTTTTCTTGCCTTCTCTAAGGCAATACTAAATTGTATTTTTGGTCTTTATAGTACACGAATGGATGCGTGTAACGAAATAAATGAATGCGTGTGCTTATGTACAACTTTAGAAGCAATACAGTGGTGGACAAAATTATAGACTCAATTTTTTTTTTCTTTTGTTTCAATTACAATATAACTCAATTTAAATTACTTTCATTGAAGTAAAGATGAATAGTTGAAGAAATAGTTCTAAAATTAGTACATCTTATCAATTAAATTAAAAATTTTATAAAATTAGAAAATTTGTAAATTTAATATTTTATCATTATGTGAGACCTGGACAAAAGTATAAACTCAGAGGTAAAAAATCCAGGATTACGAGAAAGTTTCATTCC
The DNA here is from genome assembly GCF_026930045.1 of Uloborus diversus. Classification (NCBI taxonomy): domain Eukaryota; kingdom Metazoa; phylum Arthropoda; class Arachnida; order Araneae; family Uloboridae; genus Uloborus; species Uloborus diversus. Next base: position 174,189,724 of record NC_072734.1, read on the forward strand.
AAAATGTTAATTTAATGCCATAGAATGAATAAATGTTGCCATCAGTGATTGCTAAAAGTTTTGTTTTTGGAAATAATTGGGAAACATATAAATGCAACCGCTGGACAAAATTATAAACTCACTTTTTTTTTCATTTTTTCAATCATAATTTAACTCAGTTAAAAACTTTTTGTTCCAGTAAAGATAAATAACTGACTAAATACTCCTAAATTCAGTATAACTCAAACTTTATGAAATAAATAATTTAATTAAAAAAATCTCAACTTTAATATCTTTATAATACATGAAACCTGGACAAAAGTATCAACTCACAAAAGTAAGAAACTCTGAAGTTTGGTAGAATTTTATTCAAATACTTAATCATTTAATGTCCAAAAATGAACCAATGCTGAATTACAAAATTACAAATTTACAATACTGCATAAACACAATTATAAGCTAACAAAATTTTAATTTTTTTGAATTTAATTAAGTTAATTTGCAATTACTTCAGTAAAACAAAAGCATAGATTTAGGAAAATGTAACTTTGCTATTAACATGGATAAATTGAAAAAAAAAAATCAATATTTGAAATGTTTTAAAAATTAACACTGCATTAAATCTAGCCATTAGTGTAAACTACAAACTTTTAAAAACGAGTTGGGCTCAAAGTTTTCTGAATTACCTTGGATATGCGAATAGGCAAGTAGATTTCACAAGCGTTTCCAACAGCTGCAGTGGCATATGGTTCCATGCTGAAAATATTGCCCTTTTTAATTCCTCTATGGTTTGGTACTGGTGCCGATCATGATAAACTTTGCGAACCGTAGTCCCCCAAAGATTTTCAATCGGATTAAGATCCGGACTACGAGCTGGCCATTTGGTAACTTTGATACCCCAGCGCTTGAACCATTCTTTTCTACTTTTCGCTGTGTGTACACTCGCGTTATCTTCCTAAAATAACCAGTTACCTCCAGGAATCAAATGAGCAAAAGGTAAGAGATGATCCTCCAGTATTAATTGGTAATCTTCAGCGTTCTATCTTCCATTAAGAAATGCCAATCCTACTTTACCATGCTGAGAGAGTTATTTATCTTTACTGGAACAAATTTTTTTTTAACTGAATTAAATTATGATTGAAAAAATGAAAAAAAAAAATGAGTTTATAATTTTGTCCAGCGATGCATTTATATGTTTCTCATAAATTTCCAAAAACAAAACTTTTAGCAATCACTGATGGCAACATTTATTCATTCTATGGAGTTAAATTAACATTTTCGAACGAAACTTTCTCGTAATCCTGGATTTTTTTACCTTTGAGTTTATACTTTTGTCCAGGTTTCACGTAATGATAAAATATTAAATTTGAAAATTTTCTAATTTTATGAATTTTTTAATTCAATTGATAAGATGTACTAATTTTACAACTATTTCTTCAACTATTCATCTTTACTTCAATGAAAATAATTTAAACTGAGTCATGTTGTAATTGAAACAAAATAAAAAAAAAATGAGTCTATAATTTTGTCCACCACTGTACTTCCTAAACAAGTAGCTTTTTAGACACTTTCCTACACATGTAAAATATTGGTAAGCATAAAGAATTGATTCTTAAATGTACAGAAAAATGATGCTATTATTAGAATTTGTGATTTAAAATTGAACAATAAATTTATGGAACGTCCACAAAGAACAAAAATAGAATATAATAGCGTCTAAGTGTGCGATTGTGTAGTTAATTAGAATTTTTTTTTCTTTATGATTGAATTTTGATTTTAAACGTTGAAACATATGTGTCACTCAACAATATATGCTGACTCTCTGTGCCTTGTATGCTGTCTTACTGTGCAACGTATGCGTGTCACTATACCCCATGCGTAGGGCACAGTAAGACGAAATTTTACGTATCCTTTTTTTTATATTATCTCAAAAACTCTTTGATAGCAGTGAAGTTTTTTGTGTTTCAAAAGTTAGTGCACCTAACCTGCTTTACAAATACACCTTAAAAAATCTTCGATTGGAAAAGTTTTTCCAAATATCTTGAATTTTATATTTTTCTTCTCATTGTGCTCCACCCTCCTTTACACATGTACACACATGTGTATTTTTTTAATTTTTTTGCTCCACGAATTAAATAAAAAGTGCTGCCATCGCTTGCTCTCGGGATTTTTGATTTATCACTAACTTTGGTTGACTTTGACATGTTAAAGAAAATTTACCCAAAAAGGAGACTGAAGCTGGAAGTCAATAGAAATTTTCACACACAGAAATATTGCTCGTTTTAAGCGGGGTTTGCTCGTTAAAAGACAGTAATACTCCCTAGGCTTAACATTATACCAACTGAGTATCCCTAATTCTCGCTAAATCCGGGTTCTCATTAAATCATTGGTCATTATAAGTGACTTCGGCTGTATTTTTTTTCGCTGTTACAATACTTCCTTTAAGTCTTATGTAAAAGGAAATAAAAAGGAACTTTTATTTTTTCATTTATTTTTCACGTGTCAAAATAAAATATTTGGAAAAAAATGAACCCTGAGGTTAATGACATACGAAGGGTCTTTCCATAACTGATGTCTTATTTTTTTGAAACATTTTTCAATTCCTTTTCCCTTTGTCACATGTCATACTCTTTTTCATAAAAATATTCTTATTAGAAAAACGTGAAGTGTTTGTTAACCCCATGTCCACCTCCTCACATACTGTCACAATTTTAAGAACCCCCCTCCCTTTCTCAAAGAGCAACGCAATTTCTGGACCGCCTCTAATGTTTGAAATCAAATGCTGATTCAAGTGGATAAAAGCTCGTTTTAGCTCTTGAAGAAATTAACCTTTATTCTGAAATTCTCTGGCCTGTCAGTAAGGTAAAAACTGTACAGTACTTTTAGAAAATCTCTAGTAATTTGGGATTCCATAAAATATTATTCCATAAAATTAGCAACCAATGCAACTTCCTATCAAACAGTGTTACTGTATTTCGTAAGAAAAAGCTGTTTTGGTTACATATAGTAGAAAATTTCATAAAATCTCTAGAGATTTTTCTATAGTTGGGGTTAAAACTATGGGAACATTGTGAAGGCTACGGTACGTATGTCCTTTTGACAGCTTTACTACGCTGTCAGGTTGAGTTTGCATCAATTGTAGTAGAACTGCAGTTTTTTACCCTTGTTGCTGTCTTCGTTTACAGTGTGAAGTTTTTTCATTCAAAATTCAATAATTTCTTCCAGTATGTGGAACGTAAGAAGTACAACAAGAACCGTCCTACCTCCCCTACAAAAAAGCGCATACTCAAATTTTCCTGTTTAAAACTATCCAAACACTATAACTGTTCTCAATCCTTTAAATTTAGTAGAAAAATCGTTTTGCCTTACATATACAAATAGCTTCAAAAATATCGGAATGATGATAACCAACTTTTAACTTCGCATTTATTCTTTAATTTTATATCTTCTTAATGGAAATGTATGCATTGCAATGAATCTCAAAACAGAGAACAAAATTTTCGTGGAAAGATCATAAGTATATACTTGAATTCGGTACAAAGATCACGCATATTTTCAATTCTGTCAAAACGTGAGGCATCCATTATGGACAGCAGAACTCGGCGAAGATCTTCCCTGAATTCTAAATGCGATGTTTAATGCTCCATCAACAAGCTTATTCGCATTAGACTGAATACGAATCAAAACACATTACGGGAACATGAATTAGCATATTAAACCGAATTTCCAATTTTATGAAACATATTTTTAAAACTATTCCTAATGGCGGTTTAAGAGATCTTTAGGGAAAATGAATTTGTTCTGATTTAGCTGAGAGTTTATGATAAAGATAATGTTCAGTATTTTAATAAACATTTAAGTCTTACTTGAAGCTACATTTTGGGGCTACTTATTTATCAAGGTAGGATTATCTTCCACGCAATTTGATTTGAAAAATTGCCAATTCTCTATGGAATTAAGATCGTGTCGAATATTGAAACTATGTATTGGTGGGTTCATTGGCTGTTGTTTGGTTAGATAACTTGACTAAGGGTTTAATTTGGAACATTATCTAAATCATCTCTGCAGAAAAGAAGTAATTGCAGATCATAGAATATATATTTTTAAAGAACATTAACAGTTCTGAAATCGTCATTTACCTCCAGAGTCATAAAAAAACTTTTGAATGTGTCACAAAAATGTATTCAACCAAAGTAATTTTCAGAACTAATATCTTAAAACGAAATGCAGTGATATAAAAAGCAAAATATAGAACAAATGGAGTTAGAGTAAAGTTTTTCAAAGATTTAATTTTGCTGGACTTTCAAAATAGCTTTTCATAGTTAAAAACAAATTGCCAATTTTGAATGATACGACATTGAAAATAGTCGTGCCACAAGAACAGAAGGATATGAAATTACACCGATTCTAGCAGCAAAACTTTTTTTTCTTCTTTTTTAAGTTACCTTTTCCCCCTACCCCCTCGATTTACCTCAGAAACAAGGGGAAGAGGGGCAAGTTTTCATTTTACGTAGAAGTAAAAAAAAAAATCTGCTATAAAATACGAACCCTTATTTCATCAGAAATTGAGCATTATAAATTAACCTTAAATCAGACAAGAAAATTTTCCCGTACTACCAGAAAGTTGTCGGGGGGAAAAACGATGCAATCATCTCTAAGGGCACAAGGTTTTAACGTTTGAGTCTTTGCACCCTTTAAACACTCGCGTGAGGTCCTCCCACCACACCACATGTGGTCAATACAGCTTGTAATGTCGAAATTCGAAACTGTTTAATAAATGAAAATATAGATAAGTTTGTTTAGAAAATTTAATGTTAGTACATATAACATGGTTTGAACACATTTTTATTAAAAAGCATGAAATCAAAGAATCGAAGAACTAAATAAAAAATTAATTTGAAGTAGCCTAGGATCTAGGAAAGGTTGAAATGCAATAGCAGCCTTTTCCTTGAGACGTTTTTGACTATTATATTTTAATTGTTACAAAGTGCCTCACAGATTAAATTCAAACATTTTCATTGCTCGATATTTTGACTACTTAATGTATAATAATGCTGAAAATAAAGATTCACATAGATTCCTTGGATGAAAACTACACTAAAAACCTCAAAAGCAAAAAAAAAAAAAAAAAAAAGCAATATCGTTGGAAACATTAACATGTTGCTACAAAATTGAAAAAATTGAAGAAATTATTGTTAGTTTTAATTTTATGCTTTGTTAGCGTCTCCCTTTAGATTACTCTACACCCCCTGAAGTAGTGAGGGGTGCTTTCAGGTTAAAAAAAAAACTTGTCTTAAGAAATTGCATATTCCGAAAAGTTCTGTGCAATCTTCTGAAATACTTAAAATCATAACTTTTCTTTAATTTATGTTTAATGTGTTGAATCAAAAAATCAAACACAAAAGTACAAAAAAAAAAAAAAAAAAAAAGAAAAAAGAAAAAGAAAAAAAAAAAAAAGAAAGAAAGAAATCTATTGTACTAACTTTAAAAATGTGTGTAAGATAAATTTCAGAATGTTTGACATTCTTTCTTCTTGAATGTGCGGATACAACAAGTTATGCGAGGTAAGCTCCCAATTTATTCCCATTATGAACAGTTAAAAAAATCGATACTTTTGAACAATTGGTAACTACAATTACAAATATTATAATGCTCCACGTTATAGCTACATTTTTTTTTTCAATTTCTCTTTTTTACCGAAATAACTCTTTCCTAATTTCTCTAAATAATGTAATTTTTAACTATTACAAACAGTTACGTTTTTACTAGAACTCTAAAACATCCTGTCCTTAGATGCACAGGGTGTTCATAAAGTTTTTGACTAAAAAATAAAATTATTTTAAAAATACTAAACTTAGGATTTACACCTAATTAATTTTTATTTTTATCTTCCTCTCATCAAGATTCTTATCCAATTAGTCCAATACTAGCTAAAGACATGAAAGTGGTGGTAGTATCGAAAACTGAAACTGACTTCAATGAAAGGAAAAACTTTGCTTTTGGAGATTTTGAGGGTCAATCCCCTAGAAGTTTTGATTCTAACACATATTGCCAATTCTAATACGACAATTTCAGCCAATAAAAAAACTGTTACGACCAAACCCTCACGCCCAGGTACATTCTTGCAGTGCCAGTGCCTGGAGTGAAGTTGAAATTCCTCCAACTATTTTCAGAACTACAAAAGGTACACGCGTAGGAATGTATTGAAGTTAAGAAAAAAAAACTATTCCAGATAAGGATTAAAAAATAAGAAAACCATAAATATTTAAACCTAAAGTTGTTTTTTGTTTATGAATTTCCTTTTTCTGTTAAAGACTTTACACACCCCAAAATAATATGCTTTTAGAATTAACTTTAATTATATACAAGCGCGCATTTTTATTTTCTCAACCATCTCTAAAGACCAAATTTCTTAGAAGGAACTTTTTAAAATGTAATGGTAAAGCTTAAACTGAAAACCACATGCGGAAGTATTTTTAATACATCCAGACTTTAGCGTATTTTATACTTTTCCTAAATTTTCATTTTCTATGAAATAATTGTATCTGTCGGTAAATGTCTGCACCATTTGTTATTAACTATTCACGAACAGCGAACAGCAGCTGCGCGCAAGACAATGAGTAGTTGTGTTTGGAACAAAGCATAAGGCCTAAAGCTATGATTCAACGCTAAGCAGAATAGACATTGTTAAAGCTACCGGACATTTAAAGCTCACATGCATCGAACCATTGAAGTAATACAGATTTTCGGATTGTTCACTGGATTGAATGCAGGACACCGAGTGGAGGACCTTAATGATTAGTTTCAGTAGTATTTGAAAACCTTATGCTAATTTACCGGGTTCCATGTAAATGCTTTTAGAGTGAAGTAATTAAGGGTAACTTTGTTCGGTAAAGTTTCTATTTTTAACTGACACGCTGATATCTGTGTTGTGTTACTGCATTTATTGGTATAAAACTAAAGAAAATCTCCTTAAGCGTAATTTAGAAAATTAAGATGTATGCATTAAAATAAACATTTAAAATGTATTTCAGTGAAATTTCGTAGGCAGCGGACTTCAAGAGACCGCAAATTTTTTTCGTTTTAACGGGAGTTTCATTGTGGTAGAATTCAAGCAATGTAATGCAAATTAAATCAAGATGTAAAATGTATTTCATTGAAAGGGATAATTTCGCTGTGTTGGTGTTTGTTGTAAAGAGATTTCACTGTATTAACGTCATTTAGCGTCTTAGGGTAACTTTACGCCATGTCAGAAATGGGATGTGAAATTATGACGCGAAGTTTCATTAGTCTGACAAGAAGAGACGAGAGATGGGGAGGGAGGGGGATGGGGAGAATGAGGTGGCTGTTCGCCGTTTCAGCTTAGATATTTGGGAATAGGAAGGATCAAGCTGCAATGAAATGTTATCCGCAAACGTAATAATCCAAACGTGAAATGAACGAAAATTCCTAAATCGAAAGCCTAAAATTGTATTTATTATACTGAGTTGACGCCCGATTCCAAGCACCTTATCTTAGGAAGCATTTTTACTCCTCTCCCTCCCTCTAGAGTACGTAACTGTCTCTTTGACGTTTGAGCATCAATTTTCATCAGTTAACATCTCTTAACACAAAATAAGAGCTTTTCCCCATAACTAAAATTGGTAATTTTAGTGTTAAAGTAGAAGTTTGAAATTTTGTGATCGTACTTCTCACAGAAGATATTATTTAATTTAAATAAAAAAAAAAAACAAGTAAGTAGATTAGCTACTTTTGGCAGGTATTATATAGGCGGTGTTCAAGTGAGAAGGTACCATACGATACTGTGGGTCTAAATGAAGACGTTATGCAAAGTATGTTTGAGCAAAGTCTTCATTTAGAGTATGCACTATAGACCTGAGCAACACAATCCCATTAATTAACTAACCAATGGTTTTCTTGTTCCCAGAATTTCAGTGGCTGGGACAAAACCCAGTCATTCACAGTGTCTTTGAGTTCGTCGTCTGAGTTGAAAGGCTTCCCTTTCAAATGCTTTTTCAAAGGATCAAACACATGGAAATCGCAGGGCGATATGTCCGGGCTGTAAGGCGGATGGTCAAGCTGCCCCCACTTAAAACTTGACCAGTGAAGACGTGTGGACGCGTGTCATCACGAACAGCACCACTCTTTGTGAGCACTCCTGATCTTTTGTTCTTGCTGAACCTGCGTAGGCTTTGAAGTGTCTTACTGTATGCATCGGAGTCAATGATGCTCCTGTGTTTTAGGAATTCAACAAGTAGCAGACCTCGTACGTCGAAAAATAGGGTCAGTTGGACGGCGTTCTTTGAAAAAGCCTCTGATCTCATCTGCGTGTGCTAGCAACCGCGCTCCGTTTCATGCTGGAAACTACAATCCATTCCCGAGATGTTTGACTACGTTTTCCTATAGCGGTATATGCAAATATGCTAACGGTTACATTGTTATGGCATAAGGTACCTTTTTATTTGAATACTCCTAACATTTCATCCTGAAACTAAGTTGCAAAACAGGCACCATAGTGTCTGTGAGATTGAGGAAGTGTTCATGGCGCAGACTGCATTATTGAAATTTGAAGAGGGAGGAGAAATTTAGAGGGTTTGTGATCCGATTTTCTGGGGACCATATTTTTGGATGGGGCTAAGTAGCAATTGAGGAGGAGAAGCACCGTCCTTGGAGGATATGCAGCCCTGTGTTAGCGACTGTCAGTTTCCACGCGAAATCTGCCACACCATGTTAGCAAACCCTCGCTGATGAGTTATAGTAAATGTAGCTACCGGTGTGAAGGATATCAGCTTTAATAAGGAGACACGTGACATCTGCTTACTGTTTTTTTATGGATATTCCAGAAGATCGCTTATGAGCGTGAAACTAGTGTATCTGGGTACCTTAGGATTAGGATAGCTGTTTGTTATTTACTTTTATCATACCAGGTGTTTTGATATAGTGGTACTCCGAAAATGAAGGTTGGTTAAAGCATTAACCTTCCTGTCTTGACATATGTATGTTAAGACATAGGCAGTCAATACTGCAATAGAAGCAGGATTCGCTGTGCAACATTACAATTATCTAGTTAGACACTGTGAGCTTGTTCGTGACTGATATTAATCTAACTATTGTGGAAACTACATGTAAAACAAGAGTGAATTCGATGATAACAAGATTGTTGCTATAAACGTGATTATTCCCCCAGGTTGTCTGAGCGAAACAAATGCCGCATTTTGTCTTTTTTAGCTATGTAGCTTAATATTTTTTACATGGCTTTAAGAATTATGACTGTTTTTTTTTTGTGTGTGTGGAATTGGCGAATCCTTTCTAATGGGGCTGCTTTAGAGGAATTCTAGAGCGAGCTTCGGTCATCCAGTCTTCTACGTGCCGCCCTCAGGGCACGTTTGTCAATGGCACCTAAAATTTGAAGCCCAGTATCCAACCACATTTTTGTCACTTGGGCACTCATGATGCGAAACTTCACTTTGCGGTTTATTTAGCGGGGAGAGTCTGAGCTAAACGAGGACTTAAGGTATCTGAAGGAAATAATGTTGCATCTTGGGCGCTGATAATTTTACACCTAGAAAGTCCACCACCTGACCACTTGGACAGTGGTATAAGAAGTCACAACCAAATGTGCAAGATGACAACCCCCAAACCGATTAGAATTCGAAATTATAATCTTTAAACAAGTTTGTTTGAAGTGAGTTCTGGGTTTTTTGTTTCTAAATATTTAATCTAGTTTTTAAAGATAATCACACAAAGCAAAAGAAAGAATATATAAAATTTTAACAAACATTTATTTATCTGGAACTCTGATAGAAATGTATACATTTATTTAAAAACATGTAACATTTTCTGATTTACAAAACAGTAGTAACGCAATTTTAACATTTACACGTACAAGTACAGTACACTGATGACATATACATGATAGTTTACAAAATATGGGAAGAAAGATGACAAAGTATTTGGCAATTTTAGGAATGTCATTTCCTCAATGCAGTGACTGAATCTGAAGTCATAAAACAAAGTTAAACCAATAGTCATTTCATTTGTAATAAAACTCTTTTTGTTTGCGAAGGCAAGACCAAAATAAAATGAAATTAAAGCAATTTGTAGGTTATAAAATTATTTCGTTTTTTTTAAAATAAAGCATATAGCTTTAAAAGTTCAAATAATATACCAACAATTCGTGTAATATTGTAGCATCAGTTTAATAGATGATTCAGTTCCTTTAAATTATAGCATTGTGATTGGTAATGATAGGTTACTTTGCGATATGATTCAAATAGCATATTTATGGTTTTTTTTTTAAATAGTCTGGCTCGTAATGTTTTATTGCAGTTTTAAGTCGCCATTAGCACAAAGCAACCTTTCCAAATATTTTAATGACGAATTCTATTGATTTCCTCATGATTCTACAAATTAATTTTAAAACTCAGGAAATCGTCAGTCCTATTCCTTTTTAAGAATTTAGGCGCTCATCAGATAGTCAGTCCCTAAAAAAAACTTAAGATAAAGCAACCCTTTTTGATGAATTTCTAAGTATGTTTTCTAAATTTGTGAGTGTAAGACTCATTTCAAAGAACAAAATAAAAGATAGCAAATAAAAAAGAAATTATTAAAATAAATGTAATAAAACCTTATTTATTTTTTTTATTAATTTGCAACTGTGAACTTTTTTTTTTTTGGTATTTTAACTAAAGGATAAAACTAAACAAGATATTTACTGAACTGCTAATATTCGCATAGTTTCGATGCATTTATTTTTTCACTTAGCACCCTTTGAGTAAATATATATTTCATTCCTTTAAACTTTCATTAAGGTAACTTTTATAACGTTAGCATATAGAAATTATTTTGTTAAAATTGTTCTTCTTTTTTAAAGGATAGCGAATAATTTTCAATTAACTTGCAAGTTCACCGTATATATTTATAATAGTGAAACGAAGAGTTGTGCATGAGTGATATGTGTTTTTTTAGTGATACGTAATGTGCAATTTCTAAAGTTTTGTTTATAAAAATAGCATTTTTTTTTTTTAACGCTTTTACGTACTTCTTTTTTAGTAAAGATCTGATACGTCACAGCTATTGCATAAACAAATCAAACTGCTTATGTACCTTAAGTTTTAGAATCACTTAAAGGATAATGACCAAAGATTATTTATCAATATTAGTTGCGTCAAAGTTAAATTTAGTTGGAAAGAATAAAAAGATGCATTCTAAATCATAGTTTGATTTTACAAAGTTTTTTTAATAGTGAAGTAGTGGAGTTTGAGAGTACCTGTCCTGTGCCAAGCGGTCGGAAGTACTAGCTCCGCCAGCTGCCTGTGCGCGATAAAGGAAGTCACGGTTTTAATTCGCACTTTCGGCCAAAGTGTCATTTCCTTCTTTTAGAGATGTAAATTTCGTTATGACTCGTGCTATCTCTGCCGTGTAGTACTGTATAACAGGGCAAAATATTGATAGAATTAATTTAAAAAAAAAGTTTAAGGTAGGGTTGTGCTGTTACGTTTTACAACTACATGTTTAAATAAATGAAAAAAATCATCCATTTAAATCTTACTTTTCTTGTTCATTTTAGGGCCATTCCATGAGACGGAACGAGACATTTGAAGAAGTGTCCGTTTTCTACGAAAAGGCATTTGACTCCTCCTTCGTCACGTGATATCCGATAATTCTATTTCTCTGTTTTCGGTGGAAGGTATGTTCGGATCACAGCATTTTGTTGTAAAAGCAGCAGCTTTTTAAATGTAACGAAAATAGCAACAGACAAGTGAAGCTAGTGATGTAAAAGACACTAAGACTTTTTTCACATACATATTTAACGTGCCCAAGTTAAAGTTGTCTGGTTGCCTCATTTAGAGCACGTGGATATGTTTACCAATCACCCCCCCCCCCCGTAAAATGGAACTCTGCGTTCGATAAGGCGAGGCTAAGTGTCTTCTCGTAAAAAACGGATAATCCTTTTTTCACTAAATTTTGTTTGATAAATATAAATAAAATACGCTAGAATTTTTATTTTTGATAGCAACAGTAAGGATTTGACATAAGAATTACGTAAAACAGTAAAATTTATTTGTTTTTAAATAAAATAATTGAAGAACGTCAAATAAAATGTCCGTGACGAAACGGATCTCGTGTATGTTCCATTGCGTCTAGGACATTTTATTGTATGTCGTTCAATTATTTTTTCCAAATTGACTAACTTTTGATGTTTTACATAGTTCTTATGACAAATCTCAAATGTTGCTATCAAAAATAAAATGTCTAGCTTGTATTATTTGAATTTATGAAACAAAATATTGTGACCAAACTGCTCCATATGTCCCGTTCCGTCATATGAAATGGCCCTAGTAAAAAAGGTCTCCTAAAAAGATTAGGCCATGGAATGCTTCCAAAAGGAAGAGCCAATGCTTCCAAACTGAAACCTTTATAAAATAATTTTAAATAAAAAATATTTAAAACTTTACAATGATGAAAGATGTAAAAATGATGGTATGATGATAATGAGTGACTAATGTGGAAGTGATTGCGTAATGTGTATCTGTACACCAGTGAAAGAATTACTTAAATAAATACTCCAAACTTGAACTTGTTACAACGGCAAAATTAGCTGTCTTGTTAAAAAATGATAAACACTTCGTTGCTCCACGCAAAACAACTGTTAGTGAAGCAAGTTCAAAATCAACATAAATATGATTATAATATTTGGCTTGCTTAAAGTAAAACAAGCACAAGCATGATGTGTGACTGTGTTTTAGTATGATTTGAAATGTGGCATCACTTTTTACCTTCCGTGTCTAACATTTCTATACTTCTTTTTTGATTTTTCTGAGAGAGTCGTGAACGCTGCTGTTCTTCGACCTACTTGAACAATATCAGAAGGTTTCGTGGTATCAATATCCACATCTGCCTGAAGAATTTTCGGTAAGTCGTAGTAGACAGCTGCTGGGACTGCCTCTGTTGAAAAAAAAAAAAGTGAAAAAAGAAATATATACAAAGTGATCCACTGCTTTTATTTTTAAATTTTTGTTTCTGTATATACATTTTTAAAGCAATTTCAAGATGTTTTGGGACAATTAAAGGAGTATGCGACTGCATTTATATGAGCCACTACACGGAAAACGGTAATCATGCCCCACACTGGACGCCTCATATATTTCATTAAAAGTAATACTTTAACAACAACAATGAACAAAATTTTGTTGCTAATCAAATTATATTAAGTGTAATTTCTTTAAAAATTTATTTCGTCATTACCTTATTAATTTCTTTTGAATGAAACATCTGAACCATCACGTGTTAGACAAATTGGCTACTTTTTCGTAGAATGACCCCGAGCATAATTTTTCCAACAGTTTAAATTATTACTTCTCATTAATTCATATATTTTTCCTTTACTTCGGAGCATTGACTTTCACAAACTACTATTTCTTTTGTCATTGTTATATTAATAGAACAAAAATATTAACTAATTCATGTAGCAAGTTACAAGAGGTTCACTTTGGATTTCCCTCACCAGACGCATGCAAATTAATTTAATTTTGAAATTAAAAAAATAATAAAAATATAACTGTGTCAAGAGTATACCTTTGTATCAAATGTAAAGATGAAAATATGTGCTTACTTCTATTTCTTTAAAATATTAAGATTTATAACAAACTTTTGGGGAAATTATTACACCTGATTGTACCGCATGGGACGAGCAGGACAGAATATGCAAGTAATTCACTTTTGGTGCACAACTTGCAGAAATGCTTGTGGGTATTTTACATTAACTTCCGTCAGTCAAGAAAGGATGTGTGATATTTCTAACAGCAGGATCTTCGTCGAATTGCGTAGTCGTTTTGTGAAATTGCAGGCAACCAATGTGGTTTTGCTGAACCCAAAAAAATAAGCGGTAATCCAAGAGTGACGATTGGACGTACGGAAAAATTAGTTGTCCTATTTGCCTCCGACGCATTTCATGCGTTCTCGCAGAATATCGAACATGTAATTGAAACATCAGCTTCGTTTCTCCACAACTCAACATCTTTTAGCATGAAACAAAAGCTTTGGACTACCATGCTTTGCTCAACGTTGCTTAGAGAATTTGGATCATTGGAAATGTTCCAGATTCTAGGGAATTGGAAATAATATCTACGGAAACACTGAGTGAAGGTTAGAGATTGTAACCGAAACTGAATGATTCAGTAAAAACGGGCCGAGTTCCGAAAGGGAATTGTGCTGCGTCAAGATCATTTGCAGTGATTGCTGGTAGCAGTGTAAGCGTACTCGTGCCATTATCAGACGTCATTGTGTAGTCAAATGTGTAAGTTAGAAATTTAACACATTTTCATTCCCGGCATTCATTATTGGAGTTTAAATCGTAAATGTATGTTCTGAAATAAATAACGCTTTCAAGGCTTAAAATTTTCAAACTTGTATTTTGGTCATTCGTATTTGCATAGGTATTTTCAGAATAGAAAACAATGTTTAACCCATCTTTCTTATCAATATTACGGCAGTAACGTAATATCAGGTAATAAGTCTTTTTAAAAACTCGATCGTATTCAGAAGAAAACGAGAAGTATTACGAGAAATATAAGATTTTTAGAAGTTAAATACTGTTTTAAAACTTTACCATTGCATCTGTAGACAAGGTCAGACCATATAATAGATTCTTGAGAGAAGCAGAATACTCCTAGTCGGCCTCCCTTTAATCGGTTGTCAAAGATGTTTCCCGAGTCTGCAACCATATTTTCTCCTTCGAAAATCCGTAACCTATGAAGATACAAAGAGTGTACAGAACGTCTTTCAATGATAAGAAAAATCCATTTAAGCAAAAACTACTTCCATTTAAACATTATTATTTTTAATTTTGATCCGTAGCCCATTTTTTGTTCACTACTTTTCTGATCTTATTCGGGAGCACCTTTCGCAGTCCTAAGAAGATTTAGATGAATTTCAACTTTTCAACAAGCACGAGTGTAGCCAGAATATACCTTCAGGAACTTAAACTTGGTTAAAATAGTACTTATATGATAATAAACTATCATATTAGTATTGGCAATATGTGCTGAAATCCGAGGCTTTGGGGCCAACCATCAAAATCACCCTGGGTGTTTTTCCTTTCATAGACGCCATAGATAATAGATTCTTGGGATTATCCTTTCATTTTTTGATGGTAGTGCCATCTGCATGCCTTAAGCTAATATTACACGTGGGGGCGGAGGGGGGGGGGGTAAACTTGATAAAACATGGATAAAAGTATTAGAATTATTTTGCATAAATCTTCAACAGATAGTCATAAACAAATTTTCTTTATCTGTTCCAGACTTTAAAATATCTTGAACATTTATAAATCAAAAAATACAATTTGAATTCCAAACAAAATATTTAAATTCCAGTTGCTACATGATAATTTTTCTGATGGAAAGCTATTGCGTAAGACTTACCTTATTAGCCCGATTTGTGGTCTGTGAAGCAGCAACCATCTGTAAGCTACTTTTTCTTTCCATCCCACATTTCTGGGATCTTTCCATAAAAGTTTCACCTAAGTGAAATATATAAGAGAAATGACTTTAAAAATGTGATGTTGACAATTGAAACTTAAACGCTTGTTAAAAACCCAAACGAAACTTTTTTTTTCGCAAACACTTTATGCAATTTATAGTGCACTAATCAAAAGCTAAATATGATCAATTGATATCAATTTTTTACCATTTTCTGGTATATTATTTCAGTTCTGTTAAATTAAACAGAGGCTTTATTTTAGTGGTTTTACTTGAGCTAAGGTTTATCTGCCACATGGGTAAGGCCAACAGCCATGTCGAACATATTAACTCCACATTTAAAAAAAAAAAATACATAGTGATTCATGTATAAATTGTACTCCTTCTGACAACATTCACTTTGGATATCCCAAATATATCAAAAAAATAACTATTTCGTATGTTTGTACTTGTTGGGAAAAAAATAAACTGAATATATCAATGCTCAGTTGCAAATAAATAAATAATAAACTGAGTATATCAATCTCAAGTGCAAATAAATAAACATTACACTGAACATATCAATTCTTAGGTGAAAGAAAAATAAGCTGAATATATCACTGCTCAGTTGCAAGAAAAATTAACTCAATACATAAACTTTCAGTACCAAGAAAAATTGAGTATATTTACACTCTGTCGAAAGAAGAAAAAAAACTGAATATGTTTATTTACATGTTTTATTTCAAGTCTTAATCACCATTTGCAAGCTACATCCCAGTTATTATGATTGAATAAATTTCTTTCTCGCTTCAATTGTGATTGCTAATATATTCGGTGAAATACTTTGTTAATGCCTTAAAGTCAAGTTTGATATTTAGAATTAATTAAATAGATCCAATAGCCAAAATCAATGATTGTATGTATATTAATAAATTTCAGTTGAAAAAAAAGTATTAAAACTGCGAAATTATTTACGAAGGTAGTATTTATGGAAGTACTACCATCATAGAGAAGACAAACTATCCCGACAACAAATTAAAACACTACTTGTACAAACGGGATACAATGGAAGAAAAGTGATAAAACTGGACGATTTTTTTTTTTTTTTTTTTTTTTGATGGAGGCATCTTTCTTTTACCCTTTTCTTTGGTTCTTTTAAGTTTTCAAGCAAAAGTTTTATTTCTAATCCTAATGACCGAAACGCTTAAGGAGCTCATCTTTCTTTGTAAAAGCATTTGTTTTAAATTTGAAGCAATATATTAGTACAGCGTTTTAAATCATTCTTTTAAAATGTGTTCATAACAATTGCAATAGTTATTTCAAAATATCAATAAAACTTATTTAAATGATCACTTTATATAATTTCTTATACCTGCTTATCGGTGTCTCCTGTGTGCCACAAGGAATTCCTCATCGTCTGGCCTGGACCTGTCTCTGACGTCACCAATTTCAGCTGAATGCCAGGTTCAGCAACAGCACGGAATGGAGTTGCTTGCCAGTAAGTTTGAGTGCTCTTCTTCCACATCACCACGTAGAAGTTTGCGTTATCTTGGTAGCTGCAAATTTTAACTCACATTTAGATGAACATGAAAGTTACAGTTTGAAAAATAATAAAAAAGAAGTATGACAAAGTTTGAGATATCAGCAAAGTTCACTTTTAAAATGTACCATTTCAGTGTGAGACGTTATGTTAGTGATCAGTATATAACTTTTAAGCTTTTCTTAAACACATTTCTATTACTGATACTTTTCATACAATTAAGCAGTGTGTGTTCCATAATCTTGATAGCCCATAATAATTACGGTGATTAAATAATAATTTTGTTTTTGCTTTAGCACGCACTATATTTACAGGGTGTCAAGGAAAGGACTCCCTGATTTCGAAATTAAATGTCTCGAAAACAAAGGACGATAATGGAATAAAATAAACGGTATGTTTATTGTGAAACCCATAAAAATCATGTACAGAAACTTGGAAATTAGTAACAAAAATTGCCAACAGGGGGCGCTGCACGCTGTAATTGCAATACAAGTCCTCATAAATAGTGCTGCGAAGAGGTTAGATGATAATTTCTAGCGAAAATGTAAGTGTCTCTGACAGGCAAAACAACTGCCCCCTTCGCAGCACTATTTATGGGGATTTCCATTACAATAACAGCGTGTAGCGCCCCTTTTGGCAATTTTTTAAATTAATTTCCAAGTTTCTGTTCGTGTTTTTTTTTTTTTTTTTTGGGTTTCACAAGAAATATGCCGTTTATTTTATTCCGATATCGGCCTTTGTTTTCGTGATATTTAACTTTGAAATCAGGGAGTTCTTTCCTGGACACCCTGTATAAAGTATGATTATATAAGTATACAATAATTGAGTTTTATTTGCAAAACTATGTACAAAAACTAAAGTTTTGAATGTTTTATTTCTTTAAATACTCTTCCATATTACATATACAAAACACTATTATAATGTATTGAAAAAAATGTTTTGGGTAATTTCATTAACAGTTGATGTATTTCAAATTTTTTTCAATTTCTTTGTTATCTGTTACAGTCAATTGTTAAACCGTCAAGCTATCAGAGTTTTTTTTTTTTTTTTAAATGAATTATTCCATTTTTTTATAGTTACGAAAAAACATCGCTATTATTCCTTCTATATTGAAATTTTTATCTTAAATAAACCTTTTATAACACTTACCTAAAAATAAAACCAACGTAATCATCGTCAATTTCTGTGTCCACAAAGAATGTTCCTTCAAAATCTACTCCACCAAAAGCATGAAAACCTGAAAAAAAAAAATAATGGTACACTTTTCGATAATTAACATACCTTTCTTAAATAAATCAAATATTTGTTTAATGCAAAGTTAGACGCCAAAATTATGTCTAAAACGAAAGGTTTTTAAAAAATAAGTTATAGTAATGCGGATTTTATTTTTATGAATTAGTTCTTTTTTTTATTACCCTCATAATTTCTATAAAGCAAATATCTATCCCAGAAGATTAATCAAAAACCTTTTTTTCCGTAGACTCTGTTTAATTAGCAGATTATAAAATGAAAAGCACATAAGCTTACCAACTGCAATTCCTGGATCACTATTCATTGTTTGAACTATTTCAGCACCCTGTTGAAAAAACAATAGAATACTATATATATATATATATATATATATATATATATATATATATATATATATATATATATATATATACTTTCGAAATTTAAATTAATAAGTATTTAATTATTTTAAATTATATCCTAAGACTTTTTCAGCTTAGTTTGAATTTGTATGCATTTATTATTCAGCTGCTTTCGGTAAATAGCTGGGTTACATTTCCACCCAATTCTCTTTTTGTGTAATTCACATTTTTACTCCAAAGAGACGCCTTCCGCTGCTTATCAAAACAATTGGTAGCTGCATTAAAACGCTTTGGATCTATATATCTGATATATCTCTGTGTATCAAAGTCAATTATATTTTTACATACAAGTAAATAATATACATGTTTAAGTTTGTTGAGTAAAAGGTGCGAAACATCACTTTTAACATTAAGTGGCACCGCTATCACTTCTCGGGAAACAGGAAATAAAATCTCTTCATCGCTCACAAATACTTATTCTTTCTCTTTCATGCACTAATGGGGTAAAGATTACTTATTAGATGGTTTTTCGTCGAAATATGAGTTTAAAAATGGTCAACAACTAAATGTTTGTAAATAAATTTTAACCAAGAATCTTGAGACTCTATTCTTAGATTTTGATTTACAGTAGAGTCTCGGAAGTCCGAGTCTCAAAAGTCCGAGGTTCCGTTTAATCTGAGGTGCTCTATTTATATTTTAAGTCACATTTTTTTATAAGCCAAAAAATGATTTGGAATAAAAGTCTTTTGCTATTGTAAAGTTTCCTTAGCTGCACACAATAATGTAAGAAAAAGGTATGGAGATGTCAATGTCAGCAATGTTCGGCAAGTGTCATAAAATATTTATCGACTTCTAGCGATGGATTAACAGATGCCTTGAACTAGATACGAACACAGATTTAAAATTAATACTGTTTTGCCACAAAGGACGAAGAAACATCTCTTTTGGAACATCATATTGCAATCAACAAGAAAAGTGCACAACTTGATGATGTACGACAAGTCGTCATATGCGAAACATTTATTTTCACTCACTAACCGTTTTCGTGATATGATTGGTACTCACATACACACACAAAAATGTCACGATAAACAACTCAAAATGGATTACGAGGCTTTTAAAACATATTTTTTGCTAGCTTACGCATGCACACAAAAATTGTGTTTAGACATTATGAAAAAAATATAATTCTTTTAAAGGATAAGAAAAATGTAAATTTGTTGAAATGTCCCAGATATTTTTCGTGATAACAATACATTCTTTTCATAGTGCAAAAAAGTAAAAGGTCCCCGTCCTTATGCTGTCCGAAAAGTATAAAATTTTAATTTCTAAGAAGTTTCCGGACAGTCTGAGTTTACAATAGTTCGAAGTATCATAGGTCCCATTACCTCGGTTTTACGAGACTCTACTGTATTTTACTTATTAATAATTTATTACTTATTAATAATTTTAAGTCGGAAGAACAGTCCTTACCTTGTTATAAATCACCCAGTGTGGATCTATTTGAGAGTCTCCTTCAGGATCCAGAACTACTGTCTGATACGCTCTGAAATCTGTTGCATAAACTTTCCTGTTATCTGGGCAGACATCTAAGTGATCAGGAACATTGTCACCATCAAAGTCGCCACGGCACGCGTCGCCAACGCCTGTCCCTGAAATAAACAACACATATCAAGTTACATTTCTGGAAACAAATTGCTTTAATCATCCAATGTGAAACTTCAGTCCTTTAAACATGCATTCTTTTGCCAAGTGTAAATATGTTGATTACATTATTTAGCCATACCAGGAAACCATACGTTAATGTAAAAAATAAGTATATAGCAATTGAAAGAGCATATGAAAAATGACGTTTTTGACGCATAATCATTTGCTCTCGTCCCCCTCCCCCCTTCTCGTCAGCCTTTTCAAGCATAGTTTTTATTTTTCTTCTTATCAATAGTGCATAAGAGCTTGACAGTTTGAACAAAAACATTTATTAGTCTGTACTACATTTCAATAATTAATACCGTATCCGTTTTTATCGTTCGTTTTCATTCGTACAAATACCATAAAAGCGAGTAAAACAATTTAAGAGGAAGTAATTTTTGACTGCTAACTTTTTTTTTATCACATCTTAAAACGCCATTCAGTTTGTAAACACAATTTGACATATCCACGTTTTCGGAGTTTTCCAATTACTGTAGTTTAATATTTGCAAAATCTTAAACTTGCCGATTAGTTGGACGTGATAAAGAGTCTTTATTATTATTTTCATCAGAATCTATACAAGCAGATTCACCTCGAACAATAGCTTCGACTTGCACAATAGCTTCGTAGAACAAAGGTTCACGCGTAGCTAAATTTTCCTCAAAATTCAAGTAATCTTTCTCCGCCCAGTCAACATCAGTAAAGATTGCAAAATGGATCGCAATTCGTCGGTCATTTTAGCTTTGTTATCGTTGCTATTTATGAAACCATAGTTCTTAAAGCAGTTTTAACTACTGTTTCTGCCCCAAAAACACGATCATTTAAGTCATCCAGAAAATAAAGGCCCCATTTTTCAATTTTTGATAAATTTTAAGTCTCTCAAATATAAGCCAGCAATGAAATTTTAGGTCGCCAGCCACAGCAAAAAATATACACTATTTTTCACGCAATCTTGCAACACTATGCGCATGAAGGAGTGCTTCTGTAAATAAATTAATTCATTCAAGCTGATAAGCAGGGCAACCAATTTAAACTACACTGTAAAAAAAATCTGTAAAATTTACGGAAAAAAACTGTCAGCCAGGACGCCAGTTTTCTTCCGTTTATTTTACAGAAATCTTCCGTATTTTTATTATTTATTCAAGCTGATTTATTATTTTATGAAGATTAAAAAATGAAACTATACTTTTATAAATACATTTCAATATTTACTATACTACGAAATACATGTATACAAAGGTAAATTTCCGAATATGCCTCTGTAACAGAGACAAAAAAACATAATAATAAAATATTGATTAGGATGCAATGAAATGGAAGTTGCAAACGATTTAAGACTTACTCGCTTTAAATAAATACAAGATCAAAAAACTCGAGCACGAGAACCAAAATCCAAACAGGCGGGCGAAATTTCGAAGAAAATCAAAGTACGCGGTGAGGCGATGGTAGCAGTTAACGCTTATAACCGGTTACAGATTCAAAAAAACAGAGAAATCCTGTATTTTATTACGAACAGTTTTTTTCTGTAAAAATACGGATAACTTCTTCAAAATTTACAGTTTTTTTTACAGTGTAAATTTCTCGCATTTTCATATGTTTTAACTTTTAGGGGTAATTTTTTGTTAACTAGAATAGCCTACCTATATGTTACTTTGTTTTTAAATAAATTATACACACCGTCCCTTTGTACATATTCGCCAATGTTAAATTTAGCAAATTATGGGATGACGTATGCAAAAATTTACAAACAACCCACATGGTTAAATATTCAATTTTTGTATATACAGAAAAAAAAAATAGTTTTGTTCAATAAGAAATATAAAATATATATAAACAAAATATTTACATAACTACATATATTGCTGCATTTTTAAAATATTGCTAAGAAAGTGACGCTAAAAGCGAAGAACATATTGAACCATTTCACTTTGCCCCATATTCCCCAACTAAGCAATATTAAAATTTACCGATTTTTATCAATATTCAACACCTCTATTCTGGAGCAAATGCTTGTAAGACAACCTTGTACAAGCTTTGTTAATATTTAAGTAAAAATTCTGAAATATGCACAACTAAGTGCTTTCATGCAAAAACTTTGAAAGGAATACCGTTCATAAGACTCAAATTTAATTAGATGAAAATAGCAGGGGAAAAACAAAAATTAAAAATTATATGAAGAAAATAAAAAAAATATGAATATTAAGTATTGTCAAGAAAACTCAGAATCTGGTTGTCCAAAGTCATCATAAATGTTTTTTTTATCAATCTTTAGAAAATTGTTTCGATACTTTTGATTTATTATTTTCTTCCAATTTTTATGATTTTAAATATTCATAAATTCATGGTGTTTAAAATGACATATGCAGTTGCGTTTTAAGTTTATACATATGCATAAGAGTGGTATTTACATAATTTGAAATAACTCTTGAAGCAATATTTTTCTTATTGCCAAGCGGTATTTATGTGTTGCTACTCAAGCATGCGAAAGTGTTTTTTCTTTTTGCATTTTTAAGTATTTAAAAAATTTTGCGTTTGCTTTTTTTTTTTAGGTAGGCTTTTTAAAAAACTATAAAATTATTAGCGTATAGCCATTTTCGTACTCAAGCAAGGTATGTGCAAATTGCATATTTCACGTGGTTTGAACTACTCTTTTAATGTGTTGCATTTTGAATATCGACATTTTATATTAAGGAAACCTTATCGGTTGGTAGTAAAAAAACTGCTAAAAGCTCTTATTTACAAGGTGATATATAGTACTTTACAATAACATTTTATTAAAAGGGATAAAATAAATAAATAAAGCTAACATATACAGTGGCTCCCAAAAGTGTTTGTACACTTACGTTTTTCAATGAAAAGGACCCTTATCCATTAGTCAAAACTAATATTTCAGAATATGTATTTAATTACAATATCTATGATATATTTCTAACAAAACAACATGACAAATTTTAATAACATATTAAAACTTGATTTTTAAGAAATCAATATTCAGATAGTGGCAGAAGCATTATCTCACAAGAGTCTGCGTACACTTTAAAAAATTATCTGTACATAATCTAAGTTTTAATTCAGTATTATTTAATAGAGTATCATTCAAAATCCACAACAGCTTTGAAACGCCTGGGAATAGCACCAATCTGTATTTTAAAAACGCATTTTAATTAATGCATTTTTGCGTATGTATTTTACTTTTTTTTCCTCTGAAATGTATTGATTAGGAGTCACCCACTTCCCGGAATTCTTTAAAATTACTGGCTTGTTTTAATACTGTACAATATACAGTACAGTGTACATAATCTTTGAAAATACAAAAGAAATTGTAAAACTATAGCAATAAAATACTATTTAAAGAATTGCAGCAAAGCATTTACTATTTGTATCTTGTTGATCAGGGTTAAATACCAGAGGGCAATTATCTTTGTTGTCCGGGACACTGTCGTTATCTTTGTCGAAATCACATACATCTCCTACGAAGAAAAATATTAATTAGTACGAAAAGTTGTACGTTGATAAAACCTAAACTAAAAGAAAAAGTGGCTAACGAAGAAAAAAAAGGAAAAAGAAAAAAAATATGCATACATATCATATTATTCACTTCGTGTATTTCAGGTTAAATGCAAACATTCTAGACTCGACATTTTGGTTGCTTTTCTACTTTATTTTGAAGCGAAATGCACAATCCGGAATTTTATTCCGGATAATAGATTTATTGCTACCCAACATATTTTTAAGACATTTTAAAGTAACGCATTAATTTAAATGTACACTAAGATATATAAAATAAGAAAAAAAAATTAGTAAAAGCATTAAGCTGAAACAAAAAATTTTTTCACAATTTATATCATATTACTGTCGTGTGAAGGAAAAGAGCAGCATCAGCAAATTTTAAAAAATTTCCTTTTTTTTTGAGCAATCACGTTGCTTATTGTTCTCATTTAACTGTTTTTGGTGTTCTATGATTTTATTCCCCCCCCCCCGCCGCCTCCCTCTGCAGCACCACCGTCGACCGGCCCCTCTCGATGCTGCTTCTCTAGCTAAAACCGTCGGCAGGTTGCTTCCATATCCCACCTACACACACACTTCCACATACACATACCTACACACATACACAAGCACACACGCCTACATGCACGCCACAAACACACTCGTGATTGCGAAAAACATAATTTGAATTCAAGATGTCAAAATTCAAATATTTTTTTTTTCTTTTTTGACTTTTACTTTATTTTGGTTTTCGCTGAAAACAACACACGAAAAAATAAAATCCTTCAAATTCAAACGTTTCCTTACTGTTAATATTAAATCCAAAACGCGTTTCTTTAAATATTTCAGAAACACATATCTTCAGATACTTTCCTTTACCTTCCAACGGCAGTTTTAGTATAGGCTAGTCAAGTAAAATGATGTTTTGACGATGATGTTAGGCTAGGCGTCGATTAGTTCTCTTAATAACACTCACTGGCCAATGAATTAGAAACATTAGATCAATATTTATTGGACCACCTTTTATTCGGATAACTGCTCTGATTCGTTTGGGAATAGAGTCTGCAAGATTCTAGAGTGCATTTATATCCAGAGAATACCATGCATTGGCTATGCAGCTTTTTAGATCTTGTAAATTAGACGTAAGAGGAGAGTGCTGTCGGGGACGTCTTTCCACCATATTCCATACATTTTCTATGGGGTTAAGATCCGGGCTATGAGGTGGCCAGGGAACGTATTGGAAGTCAGACTGATGCTCAGCGAACCAATTTTCAACATTTCTGCAAGATGTATAGTTATATTATCTTCCATGAAGTATCCGTCGCAACCAGGAAAAAATACAACATTGCAGGGTTCACTTGATCTACCAAGACATCAATTAGACCAGGGTAGAAGCGCTCAAAAACAGCAAAAAAAATTAATTAAATACAGGATTCTGACACCATGAAAGGGTATTAAATCTTGCATAAATAAAGGGAAAAATTCGTCCTTAA
The DNA here is from genome assembly GCF_026930045.1 of Uloborus diversus. Taxonomy (NCBI): domain Eukaryota; kingdom Metazoa; phylum Arthropoda; class Arachnida; order Araneae; family Uloboridae; genus Uloborus; species Uloborus diversus. The sequence continues at coordinate 174,214,964 of NC_072734.1, forward strand.
GCAATTCGTTGGGTAAGGGTGAAGGGAGGGGGGGGGGGTGGATTTTAGGGATTAAAAAAGTTTTTTTTCATTTACGGCAAAACTATTGGTGTTATCAAAAAAAGTTAAACGTAAGAGTTGTAGATAATAAAAAAACCAAAAACATTGCAAAAGGAAATATAAAAAAATAATGAAAAAATAAAAATCGAAAAAGGACATTTTTTAGTTTTTTCCATTTTCCGAATAATTTTCCCACAGAAACATTTTTTTTTCTTTCACCATATGAAAGTTGACCTTTCATCGAATAAAAAGACCACCACTAAAGTTGAATTAACAACGGTTTTAACGTAGAAAAATTTAATTGAACATTAGGTCTGTTTTTCGATTAAAAATTAAAATAAAATCAAAAAAGTAATTTTTTTTCCAAAAAAAATTTCGTTTATTTTAGACCTTAAAAACAAACTTTCCACCAAGTTTCATGCAATTCGAACTGTTTTTGTAATAGAAAAAAAATCACAAACCGAAAAACCGTTTTTTTTTAAAAACTTTTCTCTATGAAGCTCGCATTTTTAAAAATAAATTTAAATGTAAAAGCTTGGATTTTTTTATTATCTACAAGTTTTACATTTAACTTTTTTTTGTTAAAACCATTAGTTTTTTCGTAAATGAAGAAACACTTTTTTCAACCCCTAAAATCCACCCCTTTCACCCTTACCCAAAGAATTTGCTAAAGCACAAATTATTCCCATTATTTATACAAGATTTAAAACCCTTTCACGGTGTGAGAATTCTGTATTTAATTTTTCTGTGATTTTAAATTTGTGCCGCTTATTTACCCCCGCATAGCACCAGGGCACCATTTTATGCCAGCAGAACATGCTCTATATTATGATATTCCCTCCATACCCCTGCATAATGAGAGTAAGGCAAGAATTTTATCTCAAAGGTTTCTAATTCATGGGCCAGTGAGTGTAGTAGTATTGACGCAGAAGAGTCAATTAAGACTGTTGCGCTGTTAATACCAGTAATCAACTCGTAATAGTTAAGTAAGATGGTAAACTTTTGAATCCTTGAATATCTGAAAAATGTTTAAAAAAAAAGAAAAGAAATAGAAGTGACGAGAATAGTTTTACCTTTTCTATCGTCATCAGTGTCTAACTGATCACTGTTTGGAACGTCTGGGCAGTTATCAACATTATCTTGAATGCCATCTTGATCTCTAAAACAACACAAAAATTGACAGAGTAAATCCTCTTTCCCAATCTTCAGACGCATAGCAATCAGAACTAGGGTTTCCAATTCCGCAATCCCGATCCCAAATTCAGCATGATATTTAACGAGATGAATCCGGCAGATTTCAGAGCAAAATCCCTCGGGATTTCTTATCCCGCAAGATTTTTTTATGCAAACGTTTCCCCAATGTTTGCCGTCCATTATACGAATATCTTTACAAGGATCATCTGAAGTTTTAATCAGTTTCCTGTATGTCAGCAAGAAGAGCAAGAAAAACTTTGTGTCTCATACTCTCATATAATGAACGGCAGATTTACCATTCCAGAAAACAATAAAAATAGCTTTTTATTTATTGAATTGGTATTATCATTCGATATTTTAATATTCATACGTTCAGCAATTGTGAAAATGAGTAAAAATTCTAAACCTTTTCAAAAACCATCTCTAAATATTGAAATTCACAGAAAACTGGGCTTTAGAAGAAATTGGGAAAGTGTATTTACAGAGAGTGCAAAATGTACTGGAGTAGCCTGATTGGAATGTTTGAACGCCTCGGTAAACTTAAGAAATGCGAAACCTTAAATTACATAAAAGTATACAATATTTTTTTCCGAAGACGTATGCCATGGAAAACCTGACATTTTTTATTTATGCTCTCTAATGTGTAGAATGTGCCTGTCGATGCCTTTATCAACGTGAAGATAACTTAAAGGTACCTCGAAAATTATTTAGGATAAATTAGCTGAGCAATCTTCAAGGTTCGGCACGACTTTTAAAAGAGGGAATAGAAACCTGGATGAAACACCAGATGACTCGCATGACAAGGCAGATCGTTAAGCTACTCAAGTTTTGCATTGTCTCTTTAAAGTGAGAATAAAATTACCGAAATTATTCAGAAACTTTTATTGAGACTGCGACCCAATCAGCGTTCACCTCCTGCTGTAACGAATCAAATGCACTGATGCAATGACCAACGTTAATGAAACAACGAAGTTAAATTAGACTAATACACAAATCAAACAGACATCGTTTTGTCCGACATTTGAAGTTAATGAGCACAAACTCCTAACATGACCCCCATATGAAAAGAGAAATTCATTTTAGAAGGTGAAGTTTATGAGTATCTTTTGATAAATTTCCACAATTGTTTAATTTCAGCAAAACCAACTGCAGTAGAGCCACATCATGAGTTTTCATCAAGCCCATCATTTTTTGCGCAAAAACCTTTTCCCATCCCATGCGAGCGGAACTTTGCTGAGACACATTGATTTTTTTTAAATATTACCAGACGATAGTCGCTATTTGAGATGTGACTTTGTAGTACTCTACAATTGGTGTAAGAAATTTGGGATATTAAAAAAAAAAAAAAACAGTCCTTCCTTAAAAATGCAACTTTTTCTATTTGACAAAAAAATGTAACATTTAGAAGAATAAAGACAATCCCGCGGGATACCAGGGCATTGGATCTCTACAATCTCGAAATCTAGTGGAATTGAGATTGGCACGGGATTGGAAACGCTGATCAAAACATATATGAATGGCTAGGCATCGTATCCTTGCTTGACTAATTTTTGAAATTTCGTGATGTGAATGAAAGTAAAGTTCAAAAATTATACTTATTTCTTGTTTCAAATCTTTTGTGCAAGTGGAAGATGGCAAAGTATGATATGAAGAGGTTTGAATAAATATTAATAAGTTACCTGTCGATATTACTGTCACAATCATCTCCAATGTTGTCTTTATCAGAATCGATCTAAATGAAAAGAAAAATAAATAAAAATCTGTCTAAATCGCTACTGAAATCTTCAAAATATTTTTGTTTTTTAATCTCAATACACTTTTGTAATAATTAATACTTTTATTTGCGCAATATTTTTATTTTAATTTTTGTCTTATGTAGTGACATTATCTTAACAAAAATAGAAAATGAAAATTTTCAAATAATCCATTCATGGGCATTTCACATAACATTAAGCTATTTTATTTATTGAACTAAGGTCAAAAGATACTTAAAATAAGTAGTAGGGGAATTTGGGGCAAAGGGAAATAGTTAGGATGACTAACCTTTTTCAAAATGAACAAATTTTTCTTTTTTTTTTTTTTTTTTTGAAAATTATAGTAAAAAATTTAAGGACAATGCATGCATTTTATAATAAAACCTACATTGAAACATTTTTTATTTTTGGCCGTCAATTTGTATTCTCAAATAACAATTGAATATTTTTAATCTTATTTTTCTTTTGGCAAAGTAAAAAAAAAGAAAAATGTTTCAAATTAAATATTTGTTATTTGAATATTAAAAATATTTTAACAAATTTAAATAAACGAAAAAAAGAATTAAGGAGTAAAAACAAACAAATAAATTACTTAACGTACGAGAAAAGTAAGTGAATAAAAAAGGAATGAATTATGAAACAAGTGAATAAATGATCAAATAAGTGAATTCATGCAGGGAGGAAGGTGAAAAAAAAAATTAATGCAAAAGTAAGTGATTCAATAAATGAATGAATAAGTACGCAAAATGAACTTGTCCACTTTTTCCCGCCTGCACTGCACTAAGTGTACAAAGCATTTAAAATAAAAATTAGCTTAATAAGAAAAATATTGCAAAAGATATTAGTGGGTATCATATCAATCAATATTTAAATTGCTAAAGATAAGATCTTTATAGTTTTATAGTAACAAAAGTAATTTTTGGCTTTCAACAAAAATATACATGCAATGTGAGTATCAATTTTTGCTTGTGCTATCATGTGGTTTGATCTTCAGAGATAACTGACAAGAATCGACTTCATGTCATACTACATAGTTAAAATTTTGCCAGATAGGTAGCGCTGAAAACAAAGTTAATATTTCATCATTTCGTTTTTTTCCCCGCTAATTCACTTTGCCTCGCGTTCCCATACATTTAAAAAATATGAACCCCGTTTTCATACCGTTATCATTCGGATTAGATAACTTTACCTTTCTTCAGAGATAACATACCAGAGCCGTCTTCATGTGTTACTGCATCATTTAAATATTCATTTATTTATTTATTAAAAGTATTGGACACTACAGAAAGAATCCAGTTACAGTAGCAACAATAATATAGAAAGATCAATTAAAACAAATTATACATTTAAAATATTAAAACGTTAAAACTAAAAATTGTAAAATAACAAGTTAAAAATATCTAAATCACGACAATGAATATTAAAAAGTTAGTAAATTTTAAAAAGACAAAAATTAATCTACATAGAATAATCAATTAAAATCAACAGAGTTCCGTCTGGTAAAAAAAAAAAAAAAATAATAGAGAACGACTTCTAAGAATCCTACTTTGGACAGCAAGTTGCATCGAATTAACGATATCTGAGCAGTCAATTAAATTATGTAGAACCTTATAGAAAAAAAGAAGACAAAAAGTTCACGGCGTGATTTAAGAGTGGGAACATTATAAATTACCACATAGGTAGAGTTAAAATGAAATAAATATTTCACCATTTTATTTTGCCCGGCTATTTCACTTTGATTCACATTCCCATACATTTAAAAGCTCTGAGTCCCTTATTTACTTTTTTTTTCTTTTGCATTGGATTACTTTAAATTAATGGAAAATTGACCTTACTTGATTTGGATTGGAAACGGAGGGGCAATTATCACAGGCATCTCCGACACCATCATCATCGGAATCCTGCTGATCGCCGTTGGCGACATGAGGACAGTTGTCGACGATCGTCGGGATTCCTAAAGTTTAGGCATTCGAATCATTAGACGTGTGTCAAGAAGAAACATATCGAAGTTTGAATACAGTGGTGGTTAAAAAAAATTGCATCACCCGCGCCGCAAAGGACAGGAATATCATCCCGACAGCATTCAACACACAGTCAAGCATCCCGTATCCCAGTTGATTTGGGGATGTATTTCTGATCAAGGAGTTGGTGGGTTTCACTTTGTGCAAGGAACAGTAAACGCTCAGGTGTATATTGGCATTTTGGAGGAGAAATTGCTTCCTTCCTATACTATCCGGGATCACTTTACTTCAGTTCCAAACGTCATTTTCCAGTATGATTCTGCTCCGTGCCATAGGGCAAAACTGGTAAGTAATAATTTAAAAACTTTTACCCTACCATTAGACTTAAATTGACATGGGGTTAAGTAATTTTTTTCTCTAAACTCACACGCAGGTTCGAAAATTGAAAAATGAGCATGGGGTCAGCAGTTTGCCTTGGCCCGGAAACAGCTCCGATCTACGTAAACAATTATTGGATTCCTGCTGTTAAATGTTTATTTCATAAGTTTTGCTGAATTTCACATACTTTCATCGTTAATCGGTCGATCAAAACTTCTCACATAATCCCACTGTTGTGAAAATGAGAGGGTAATGCATTTTTTTTTACCAGCACTGTAGTTAAATCAGTAACTTATCTTGAACTCACAATAACTAAAACAAATAGCAAATTATTTACTTTTTCAACAGCTGTTGCTCCCTAGAGTGATGGCTTATCTCATATAGTGAATTATAATACAGTAATTACAATATAGTGAATTCGAGAAAATTTCTAAAGGACCTTGTAGTTTTACACAAACGTGATTTGTAAGACGTTTACTTTCTGACTTTTCTATTTTTTGACTTTGGGAATATGTTTAAATGTTTCAATACGCCTTCCAAGCCCCGAAGGGATATGTGGCATCCTGAAGTAGCCTGCCTAGCATGGGTGTATCATGTTGCGGTAATTTGTGCATTTATCCTCAACCCCCCCCCCCACACACACAAACGCAAAATAAATAAAATAATAATGTTCTATGGAAATACGAAATTCATACAATTTTCAGGAACAACTCGAAATCTTAAGTCTGTAAAAGTACAAAAGGCAGATGAAAACTCTGAACGCTTTCTATATAACTTGCCCTAGACGCATATGTGCAGGGCCATTGCCAGGTCTAAAAAGTCAAAGGATGTATGAAATTGATGGCTCCTTAATTATTTCAAACGTATCTCAACAAAAGAAAAAAATAGTGGGTTTAGATGTGTCCGGGGATCCCCCCCCCCGGAAAATTTTTAAATTTGTTGTCTCAAAAATACATTTTAACTTTATATTTTTCAAAAACTTGCAATTCCACTTTGGGAGTCACCCCCAGACGGGTGACACCCGAGGTGGACTGCCCCCCGCCCCCTCTTAGTAACGCCACTGCTTCCTGTACATATGATCCAACTGGAAGTTAATTAAAACACGCCAAAAAGGAAAACATGTTTATAGTTACCTTCAAACCTCGAAGTATGTGGGAGAACAACATAATATTGAACGACCTAGTCACTTGTAAATAAAAAAAAAAATAAAAAATATCGGTTTACTAAAAAAATTCTAGCAGACATAGGGTTTCTATAAAAATGTCTAGTAAACAAAGATACGAATTCATCTTTTGCAAAAATCGAAATGTTAAATTGCAAAATTTTATGATATTTCTCTCAAAACGTTTTAATGATAGAAATACACAACTGTCACATTGCATTTAAGAGATATTTAAGAGCCTACTGAAGTGAAATTATGAGGTAGTTCTGTTAATTTCGTACATTATGAAATTTTTACAAAGAGTCACTTTTCAAATCAAAAAAGATCATTTTTGACGATAAAAACAGCAGTTTAGAAAAAAAAGCGAGTCTCAAAGCAAAAACTTCACCTCAATAGAATTATGAACATTTGAGTAAATGTGGGAAAAATTCCAAAATAATATGTGTAGCATGAGGTTTTAATATTAACCTTTACAGACATTTTAATGCAGTCCTTCCCCATGAATATTAAGGTTGGGTTACTTTTAATTTACATAGAAACATAAATTTGGTTTCACTAGACAGCTCTTTAATTGAATAACTTGAATACATAAAATCAAAAATATATTTTTTGAGGCTTTAGGGATACCTAGTTCCCTTAACTCTGTACCTCAGAGTCAGATGGACGTAAGTCACATTATGGTATTTTTTTCAGGAGAGAGGAAAAACTTTCTTCTGGCGCATGCAAAGGATGGTAACCCGTGCTCTTTTAACCCTAGTAAAAAAAATTGGAGGATTTTTTTTTTCAGAATGACGTTCACTGGCTTGATGCGGAATAGGATTCTACATACAATGCACTAATAAACGGAAAATCACAATATGTCGACTTACGTTAGTCTAGCTCTGAGGTACAGAACTTTCTATGAGTTTTAGCTGAAATAATGACAACGTTAAAATACCTAAAAGATTTTTAAAATTCAGATACACTTGACGAAACCCAGACATTTGAAACCTCAAAGTGGCAAAAAGATTAATTACATCTATATAATTTAAGCAGATATTTTTGTAGTAATAATTGCTAATGATTGATCTGTTACCGTCATCATCACCGTCATCATCGCAAGCATCTCCTATTCCATCTCCATCCGAATCCAACTGATCTGGATTAGGGATTGTAGGACAGTTGTCGCAGAGGTCCCCTAATCTGTCAGGCCCATCAGCATCTGTGTCTTCTTGATTAGGATTTGGCACTAACGGACAATTGTCCTAAAAATAACAGGACATTAATTGAAGAGCAAAAAATGGCGATTCCGGAACTGGACGACAGAAGCTACGCTTTCAGTCAATAACATAAGTTGAAAATGTCGAGTTGATAAATTTAACCGAAACTGAATTTGATTTTGTTGTACACTTTGTTGCATTTTGTTGTATCAATACACTTTCGTTATTTTAAGTCTACGTATTCAATAAAAGCACAACTTCTGTCTCCAGTCCCGAAACTGCCTTTCTTTTTATTTTAACATAAAAAACTTTGAGCCACCATCCTTTCAATTAACAGCTGAATACGCTAGTCGATTGCGCGACGGAGGCTTTGCGACCGATGAATTGTCAAACGAGTTACAAAAAAAAAATATATATATATTAAAACTCCTCTAATGCGGACACTAACGGGACAAAATTTTTTGTCCGCAACAGAGAGGTGTCAGCAGGATAGGGGTTTAATAATGTTATTTGCATTGAAATCGAGGAACTAAAAATTGTCCACATTTGAGGGGTACGAAACGGGGAACCCCGCTCTGCTATGCCATCTAGGGCTTCCAGAGAACGGACCTTTCGGCCGGGGCCCCCCTACCCGTAAGGGAACGAGAACTAAACCACTTACGACTCTAGACACCGTGGACCCAGGTACGGACCTGACTCCGGTGGTGCCCATTGCCTACGTGTCCGTTAGGAGGGTTTTTATTGTATGTATATATATATATATATATATATATCTGCTTTGTAATATCAGCGCAGATAGAATCACCGCAAAAATTATTGTCATACACAGAACCAAACAGCACAGAGGCATGAAGAATCTACAGGGAAGGCGGGAGAATCTAACGAATTTGTGATAACTTCCCAGATACGCAACTGACACCGAGGGATGTTTTTGACTGCAAAGCTATAAGTGCTAATCTTAAGAGAATTAGAGTTGAGCCTTCATTGGTAAAATTTTCTGACAAAAATATCAATGAAATTGCACAGGCCATCATCAAGACTCACGGCTGTATCTAATAACAAAGCTCTGCGTAGGTGCTTTGAAGGTTGCAGATGGAATGCTTTTTTAGGTCGTTCATTTGGGCAATCACGAGTTGCTTATTGTTTTCATTTGACTGTTGAATGATGTCTTTTGATTTTTTCCCGCCTTTCCTCTGCCGCACCACCGTCGACCGGCCTCTCCCGATGCTGCTCCTCCAGCGAGCACCGTCTCTCTACACACACACGCGTACATACATACACGCACACACACACAAACTACCGCCTAGACGCGTGCAAGCGTACATACACACACACAAATGCGCGCGTACACACACACACACGCTCGTGATTGAGAAAAACATAATTTGAATTAAAGATGCCAAACATTCAAATTTCCTTTTCTCTCTTTTTCAGTTCACTATGACCACCGACGTCTCATACGAAGCATCGGTTAAAAAATTGAACCGTTTATGAATACGCTCGTTCAATTTTTGTACACGCGCAATTACATACTTCAAAAACTTTCTTTGCCGCATTTTTTTTTTTTAACATTAACCAAACACGCAAGAAATCTTGATAAATATGTGAGGATTTCTTTTGTAATGGAGTGCTGTCAAATCAAATCTCGTTAAAGAGCATTCTAAAATTTAGATAAATGATGTTTCTCTTTGTTTATGCATTAATTTTCCTCGATAGTACCTGGATTCTTGAAATCTTGCACGGATTTATTCAGCAATAAAAAACCCGTAAAATGTGCCGAGTTGTAATCTCTAATGTGTATACTTGCAATATCAAGACTAATTTATTTATAAATACCTTTGAAATCTAAACTTGTTGTTTGAAGCATACAATGCATTTATAAAAATGCATGCATGTGTTTGTTTTTTTCCGGTGTAGTGTTTTTAAAAAAAATGAGAAAGTGGAAAACTGAGAATAAAAACCCTAAGAAATAATGTTTTTAAAAAATAAGAAATGTATTTCTAAATTATTGGATAACAACTTAGAAATAATTTAGACAACTAAATAAAAGTTAAGATAAATAACTTTATTACGTGCTGTAAAAATGACATAACTCACTGGATTGTTAATAATCCCATCATTGTCAGCATCTTCATCACAAGCATCCCCTATGCCATCACGATCTGCGTCCTCCTGTCCACTATTGGGCACGTCAGGGCAATTATCCTGGGAAAAAGTATGGTATGATTGATTATTACCATTACTACAATTACCCAATTATATTGAACTATATCGTTTGAAATACTCAGAGGGGTAAACATTAAATGCAGTTTTGGTAATGAATCTCAACTATCACTCTTAGTGAATTAGTTAAAATTTAAACAATTTCTTAGTTTGAAAATTAGAATATGTTGTAAAAAAACATCAGCTTTCCTATTAATTGCACAAGTAAATGACGCATTTTATTTTCAATATAACCTAAAATGAAATTATAGTTGAAAATTTAATTATTATTATTATTTATTTATTCAATTATTTATTTTGCAAGTTACAGTTATTTACTGTATCTTTTAAAAACCAACTCGTTTGCGAATCGAACATTTGCTTCAATAATCTACCTTGCAGATTTAAAAAAAAAAAAAAAAAAAAAAAGAAGAAGCACGCACTGCAGTTTGTACTAGCTCTAAGGCCGGATTGGGAATCTTAACCGTACTGATCATTTATTCACTACTCAGAATATAATTGATCCCTTGTTTTCAGCTTGCTATTCAAACCAAACCTGTAGATATCTCTTTTAAACGTTTTGATTACAATTAAAACTTTTAGACTGTTGCGTTTTGCCTGCCTTATGCTCCTCAAAGTCGGTCCTCCTATGCACTAAAATAAATATTAACATTATATGATCAATTGTTTTTTAATCATTGTTTCTTAGCACTCGCTGTCTCTGTTAGTATTTTTTTTTTTTTTTTTTTTTTTTTTTTTTGCTGTGACAGTAGTTTTGCGATACTAACATAGTTTGTTTTGTACACTAGATTTTCTTTGAAAATCAAGAAAAGTAATTTGAAGATTCCAAATTTAGTTTCCTCAGCGACCCCAGAACTTTTAATTGCGTTGTATTTTTTGTTGAATGAAAAATTATCATATAAGCTTTGTGCTACAATATGAATTAAATGAAATATCAAATAAAGCGCAAATTTTGACACAACCGAAAGTCGCAAAGTTCTCTCGCGACTTTCGGTTGTGTTGCTGAGCTTTTTAGCACTGAGGAAGAGGCTCCTTTGTAGCTTTGAAATAGCTATATGCTTTTAAAAAATGTGCTCTTTCTTTTATAAATATTTAAGTATAACGCATGGAACTCATACGTTGTGGAGCAATCTTCAGATCTTAACCATGGTTTTACTTCTTTCAAGCGTTTTTTTTTCTTTCATTTCTTTAGAAATTATCCGTCTTTAGTTCTGCTAAAAATTATTAAATGCTGATTTCTAAAACAAAAAGCATGGAGTAAAATCTTTTTTTTTTTTTTTTTTTTTTTTTTTTTTTTAGCAAAAAAAAAAAAAAAAATCTTCGAGAGTGAAAGAGCTAAGATAATTATGTTCTTCAGTCAAGCTAATGTTATGAAACATAATAATCTTCTTAAACAAAGCAAACTACACTTGCATTTTATCGTTTTAAACTTTTACGCATTGGTATGTACTTAAAAAATAACGCGTTCTCTTTTCTTCTTTCCATCTCATACATTCTATTAAAGTAGCTTTATTTTTAGGAATGAAAAACTCCTGAAGTGCAATCGATAAAATAAAAAAAAAAGCTTATCTTATTATATATGAAAGTTGCATAATGGGATTAAAAATAAAGTAAAACTTTTTTTGAAAGAGCAAGTGATATGCCTGATTTAATGGCATGAATTGGTTTATGCAACAAATTTCTTTTACGAAAAAAAATTGTTCTCGCTAAAGAAAATTTAATTAAAAAGAATGAATAATTTATAATTCATATAAACTATGAATTTTAAGCATTTTTCAACTTATAAATATATTGTTACACGTCTCTCTTACGAAAAATATAAACACACACACAATTATGTTGTAGATACGCTCTAATGTCCGCTTTGGGACTTTAAAATTGCTTTCAGTGGTTCCCAAAACTTCAGAATATGGAATAAAAAACCAACTTACTGCTTTGCATCTTGAGTCAGCACAAGCCAACAACGAATCCGGCCATCCGTCCAGATCTCGGTCTTGTCCACAACTCCGTCCATCTCCAGCCCATCCAACTTTACACTAATTTAATGAAGAAGAAAATTGTAAGCAATAGGGGAGGGTGGCCCAAAGCTGGTAGGTTTTCGAAGAACGCTCGAAAATTGTCGTTTTTTTATTTTTATTGCAACAGTTTCGGTTTTATTCCTAGCAGGGATCTTGAACTTCAAAATAAAAAGTGATTTTTGTTTTATTTCAAACCCAATATTTATTTATTACCAAACTTTACTCTCTTAAAAAATTCCAGCGATTTTAACTCAGACTGAGTAAATTTTCACTCCTTTACAGTTTCGAAAACGCACTTTCCTTATAGGAGTGAATTTCATTCCTTTTGCGGAGTGGTTATTTTCACTCCATTTGGATAAGCTAATTTCACTCCCTTTTGATAAGTGTTTTCCACTCTTTTTTAAGACTAAATTAATATCCTAAATAAGTGACTGCTTTCCGTTTTGGAAAGCCGCTATTTCACTCTTTTTTAGAATAAAATAGATAAAATCATTTCTCTCTCATTTGGTGAAATTGTTTTTTAAATGTGTTTTCATGTGCTTATGCTGTGTATTTGAATTTAAAACTGTTTTTAAAATTGTTATTTCATTTGAAAAAAAAATAGGTTAAAAAAGTGTGAAAAAAAAAACTGTTTTTAGTGTTTCCGAAGAGGTTGCACAAAAACTGTATGGTAAGTACGAAGACTTTTCTAATTTATTGAAACTTTAACTGGTAATATTTCTTGAACTACTCGTATATCGTTACAAATCACCCACGTGCATTATTACGTACATTTCCGAATTTAAAGATTAAAATAAAATTAAACAAACCCACACAGTTCCAAATAAATAGATTTAAAATTTTGAAACTCTATATTGATATTCTCGGTGTGCCTTTTAACATTAATAATGTTTTAAAAGTTACCTCAGTTCAAATTAATTTAAAAAGTCACTCATAAATTATGACAAGATACGTTTGAATTCAATTTTGTTTCTTCGGGGCCATTCATTAATTACGTAAGAACAATTTTGGAAATATTTTTGACCTTCCCTTCCCCCTATGTAAGGGTACGTAAGATTCCCTCCCCCCCATCTTACGTAAGATTCTTTTTTTTCTTCACAATAATAAAATAACAAATATTACATCACTGGGATCGTTCTTAAATTAACTATCATTATAATTTTTTAAAACCTTTTTGAGTAAAGAAATGTTTACTGTAAGGAATCTAGACCGAATGTTTTTTCGACAAATAATTTTTGTATATGATGCGATACTAATTAAAAATAAGACATGCAAAACACAGAGCGATTCTTTTATTATATTTTACACGTTTCATTCTTTGAAACACAAAACAGCTCATCCTATAATACATACTTTTACCTTCCTGAAGCAAATGAAATATAATATTTGCCAAACCACTTGACCGCGGATTTCTAATATAAAATATCGGCTTGGAAAATATTAGTAAGAATGGATGTAACCCCCCCCCCCCTCCAAGCAAGGGTATGTAGAGAATTTTCACCCCTTCCCCGTCAGGACACTTACTTAATTAATGAATTGGATGTTACACATATGAATGAGTATTGTACAAAGTTTATGATACTCTTCAAAGTTTATTATACACACAAACAATATTTGATTAATTTAAAATATACGCAGTGGTTGGAGCTCCGACCATCGGGAGCGGATTCGGTATCCGACCTATAGATTTGCGCATGGTCGGGTCTGTAACACCTGCCTAAAATATATATACAGTACACACACACACACCAAAGATGGTAACGACTGTTTCAAATGTCCTATTTTTGATTCGATGACCGAAACAAAATTGTTGATGAAAGTTTCATTCATTTGGAAGAAAAAGTTACAAAAAGTTCGCCGTAACATTGCACGTGGATGATTTGTAATGATATACGAGCAGTTCAAGAAATATTAACAGTTTCAAGTTTTAATAAGAAAGAAAATTCTTCGCACTTACCATGCAGTTTTTGTGCACTTCCTTCAGAAACCTCATTCGGCAACAAATATTGTTTAAATTCATTAAATGAAGACATTTAGATAGCGACATCCACTTGGTACTCGCGACCAACGTTGGGTAAGCCTAACGTAGAGAGTAAGCCTAAGGTATAGAAGTTTCTCCCTAAACAAAATCACGTGACAGAATCGATCCAATGAAAATGTTTTTGAGTCCTTCTTTTAAAGAATGTTTTTATATTTCGCTCATCAAACGGAGTGTTTCCGAATTTCACGCGAATAAAGAAAAGTTTTAGTCTTGGTTTTTTTGTAAAGCGTCTTTTTCGATAAAGCTAGCACTCAGAAAGAATGAATGCACCCGCAATAGATTTCACTCTTTTCAAGAGTTATTTTTTCGCTCTTTTGAATTAAGAGTGTACAAACATTTGAAAAACCCACTTTTCAAATGAGCGGAGCCCAAAGCGGGTAAACTTAACTAATTGTGATTTGGTACATTTCCCGATCAAATACGAAGTTATAAAATGGTTAAATTAGTTGCCTAGCAACCTGCCAATATAAACAAATGTATAAAAAGTTTTGTTTTTCAATTTTAAAGTCAGTACATTTGTTTATAAAACAGAAATAAATAACGGATTAAATTCATAGACTAATTAATTGCCATCCTACAAAATAACTTTTTAAAGTTATCCTATTAAAAATAAAAAATCTAAGTTGGCACATGTGTCAAGAATTTATAAATAAATACATGATTAAATCTCATACCCGCTTTGTACGACCCGCTTTGTAATCTCGACTATTCTATAAATATCGTATCCTGGGAAGAAAAAAAAAAGCTTAACTCCAAAAAATTGTAACGGAGAAAATCAATATTTTACGCTATGCAGTTTCCCCACTATTTCACCACTTTTATGGGACCAGAAAAAGTCGTCCTTAAGTAGAACGCGTCCTCAAACAGAATGTTTCTTCAACTGCAGTGTAGGATCTGGGAATATGAAAAGTAGTCTTTAAATTGAGAAAATCGTTAAATAGAGCGTCGTTAAACAGAGAACTAACTGTAGTAGTATTGACTAAGAAGATGAAGGTGACTTTCCTCTTTCAGTAAGTAATCTCGACTATTCTATACATATCGTACCCCGGCCAAAAAAAAAAAAA
The DNA here is from genome assembly GCF_026930045.1 of Uloborus diversus. Taxonomy (NCBI): domain Eukaryota; kingdom Metazoa; phylum Arthropoda; class Arachnida; order Araneae; family Uloboridae; genus Uloborus; species Uloborus diversus. The sequence continues at coordinate 174,229,997 of NC_072734.1, forward strand.
AAGCCTAACTCCAAAAAATTGTAATGGAGAAAATCAAAACTTTATCTATGCAATTTTCCCTCTATTTTACGACTGTTAAGGGACCAAAAAAAGTCGTCCTTAAGTAGAACGCGTCCTCAAACAGAAAGTTTCTTCAACGACAGTTGAGGATCTGGGACCATGAAAAGTCATCTTTAAATTGAGAAAATCTTTAACTAGAGCGTCGTTAAACAGAAACTAACTGTAGTAGTATTAAGCTATTTAGTCTCAAATATTACAATACGCTGAAGAAGTTTGTAATGTGATGTTTACTGTTTAGTTTTCTTTGCTTAAATTAATATTGCATACTTAAAGTTCGAAAAAAGTTTCTTCTAAATTATGAAAGTTGAACGATATGTCACTACTGATTATATCGTTTTTACGCCACCCGCATCACTTGTGTAAGCTAACTTTGTGCTAGTTTTGTGTATAAGAAAGAGCAATAAAAATCCATATTTTCTAAGGGTTTTTTTTTTCTTCCAAATTTTGAATTGAGTCTCTTTCGTTGCCGAGATGTAATATTGGAAAGTATTCACATCCGCGCGCTTTTCTGTGTTTGCAACACTCAGGCTAACCTATTGTTAGTTCAGCACTGAAACTGGGACATAGAGTTTGCAAATTTAAAAGAAAAGAAATCAAAAGTCGCATGCTAAACGACAAACCAGATTTCTTTCGTACTAATTGTCCCATGAATTTATAAACAAGTAATTTAAAACGTATTTAACATTTGGGATAGAATATGCAAATTTAAAAAAAAAAGAAATCAAAAGTCGCATGCCAAACGACAAACCAGATTTCTTTCGTTCTAGTGGTCCCATGAATTTATAAACAAGTAATTTACAACCAGGGTTGGCTTTTTGCCGGCAGAAACTGGTTTTTTTCCTTGCCAGTGGCAGAAACTGGTTATGACCGGTAAAAACCGGCAGAAACTGGCAAAAACTAGATAAAGTTTTTAATAGCTCTAGTAATTACTTAATGACAGGCAATTAAGTAAAATGAAAAATATAACTCCATTTCGTCATTGAAAAAACTTAATATAAGTTATTTAATGATTAGTGTAAAAATATGTTAAATAACAAGACTGAAATTTCCAAAGCAAAATAAAATTTATCATAGTTGAAATTGCTATGTGTTAGAAAGTTTAGCCTTGTAATGTTGTAAGTAACAAATTTTTCAGTTTGTTGTTTATAATTATTTTGTTTGCATTTAGTATAAAGTGTAATATATATATATATATATATATATATATATATATATATATATATATATATATATATATATATATATATATATATATATCAAATATTTAAATAAATACAGATTTGTTTTATTTCATTAAACTCTAAAATTCAAGAACTTGTCATTTTACACTTAATGGAACTGAAGAAAGCTATTCTCAAAGAGCTTAATCAAGCAGTTACTGATAATCATTTACTTGCCTATATGCTCCATCCAAAGTATTAGGGAGTAAATTTGTCATGTAATCAAGAAGAAAGAGCCCGCACTTTACTCACAAATATTAACCATGATTATGTACCTTATACCATTGCTTTACAAAAAAAAAATCGGCCCCTTTTCCCAAAACCTATTTTTCCAATCACGTTGTAACAACTACTCCAAATACCGCATGGTGGTCCAGTTTGAAAAAATGTGCTATAGATGAAAGTTTTGTGAATCTTGCTTGTTCTTTGAGGATAATGCCAGCTAGTTCTGCTGGGATTGAAAGAATCTTCTCAAATTTCTCTGTTGTGCACAACAAATTGGGAAATCGGTTAGGTTTAGAAACAACATCAAAACGTTTATTTTGTTACAGGCTGCTGCAGTGTGAAAACAATGTAAAATTTGATTTTGAATGGTGATAGTGTTGTAAATAAATTGTATTTGGGTTAATATTTAATTATATTTCTTATATATTTTCTATTGTATGTCAGGAATTGCATTATGTCATTTTTTGAGTTTCTGCCATAAATGTGGCAGAAAGGAGTTTTTGCCATGCCGGTTTTAACCGGTTTCTACCAGTGGTTTGCCAACCCTGTCAGAAACCTGCCAACCCTGTTTACAACTGTTGTTATTTAACATTTGGGCTATTCCACAAAAAAGTCAACCCTTTGTCCCGCAAGTGACGGTTCAGATATTTTCAATAAAAAGTAATAATTTTTAAGGGTAATGACAAAATTTTTCGCTTAAGAAATACCACATAGGTTTGTAATTTGTTAACCAAAAAAATTGTTTATTAATATTTTAAAGCATTATTTGTAATGAAATATATGAAGCGTCACGTGCGGTACAAAATGCCGTTTTCCTTGGAAGGCCCGTTTGCTCTATGTTACGGTTTGAAATTCACATTTTACTCAAGATGTATTTTAAGATTAACAACTCTTTTATGCCTAACATTTACATTTTACTCAAAAAAAAAACCTATGGAAGGTTTACTTTGATACTTATTTAGCAGTTGATAAGTACGCAAATAGTAACATGATTAAAAGTAGCCTTTGTGTCAGTGATGTATGACTGAAACAAATAAAAAATTCAAAACACACCATAGCAAACAGCTGGAGAAATCCCAAACTCCTTGACATTTGAAAATACAAACAGAAATCGTATTAACACATGTAGGGATGGGGTTTGTTTATAAACAAAAAAAAAATCCTGTCTTCGTTGAAACTTTAGAAATAAGAACGAAATACAAATGTATGAAACATAAAAGATGAGAAGCCCGCAACAGAGCAAATATTAAACCCGAAAGTGAAAACAATGTATGAAAACATACGTTTGAAATAAGAGAAAAAGGAGAACACAAATAAAAAGAGAAATTTTTCCAAGCATGGGATAAAGTTACAAATATAAGATTAGCCTGGGATCTAGGCTGGCAAAATCATTATAGCTCACGTTATGCATTTGCATATTAACACCAGAAAGGCCTGTAATGTCCCTCAAGCAGTTTATTGTACAATAGATAGGATAACTACAGTGAAATCCCGTCACAACGAACTTCAAGGGGCCGCAAATTTTGTTCGTTGTACCGGGAATTTCGTTGTAATGGAATTCAAATGATGTAATGGCAGTTATATAGGGACTGAAAATGTAGTTCGTAGAAACGGAAATTTCGTTATATTGGTATTCGTTGTAACGGAATGTCACTGTATTTGAACGCGATGTAACTTTGTAGCATTTTGTAATGTAACCCTATATTAGTGCTTTTTGAATCACTAGCTAGATAGTAGAAAAAATGTTGAACCTCCTACCTAGAAAGACGGGAAAGGCTACAATGGGGCTGAGGTATTTTGGAATAAATAAAATAATAGTTTAAAAAACTAAAAAAACACGCTTTCGTAGCAAAATGAACGAAAAAGTGAAAAATAATCTTTGGATGATAGTATTTGAACAATCACTTAATTTTAATGTAATACAAAAAAGCGTGATGGGCTGTCTATTTACATTTCTGCATGGACAACAAGTGGAAGAAATTCAAGACAACGGATAAGAAGCCCCCCCCCCCACGCTTTTTTGTATTATCTTAAATGTAAGTGATTTGTCAACTACTATCATCCAAAGATTAAATCTAATTACCTTGGAACAGTGGAACAAATTTTTTCTGATGCAGAAAAAATTAAAGGTTTTTGTAGATATTTTTAAATAATTTTCGCGAGCATTTTTTGATGTTTTTTTTTAATTTTTACTTTTTCTCATTGTTGGATTTATGCCAAAATATTAATTAAAATTGGAGGAAACTAACAATTAAAATAGTTAATTAATTAATTTGGTCATAGAATATTGCATTGTCGTCGGGTCTGCGGTCGCGTGCCAAATTTCAAAAGAATCCGATCGCAGGAAGAGGGCGAAATTTGAGCTGCAAGATTCCGTTACAAGGTACATACATACATACATACATACAGGTGAAGCTAATAAAAGCGTATTGAAAATCCGAGATATTTCTTCTTGTTCTTATTAACTTTAACATGAAAAATTACTAATCACTCTAGTCTCACTTTTACTTTCCTACATTTTTGAAACTGGATGGAATACTGCCAACTACCCACTAGCAAAATAGTAGGGCCTACTCTTTTGAAACAGATACAGTGAAACCTCTGTGTAACAATACTGTCTATATCGATAAACCTGTCTATAACGATATTTTCTTTGGTCCCTGCAAAATATCAGCATAAATAATCAAACTGTCTATAACAATATTTTTTAGGTCCCAACAGTATCGTTGTAGACAGGTTTTACTGTATATGTCTTTTTGTTTCGGCACGTAAAAATAACATCACTAAACATCGTTGTCCTTTCAGTTTATATTTAGTCATTAGAGAAGATTTGTGGTATATTTGGACTCCAGCAAGAAGAAATCTTAAACGAATACACTCAAAAAAAGGAAAGAGCCAAATTGGCTTCTGCAGTTTTTCTAGGTATACGACAATTTTCAATCTTTCTAGTGCTAATGTTAAGTAATCAAGTGTATATTCTATAAAGGTTGTCCTTACTTTGCACTGGTATTTAGAAAGGCCTCTCCGTAGTTCACATTCTGCATTTCCGTCGCACAACGTTCCATCCGGACACATTCCAGGATGCGGGTGGCAGCCAGAAGTTTGATTTCCAATAAATCCCTCAATGCATTCTCCACACGAAAACGATCCCTTGAAATGTAAAATATGATTAGTCCATGAGCAAGGATAGGAATACTCTTGAACAACAGTGCGAACAGTACCGAAATGGAATAACTATGTGAATCGGGCAATCATTCTTTTTTCAATAAGTTAC